>NC_091955.1:21727630-21752630 GCF_031021105.1 Erythrolamprus reginae | reverse complement strand
TTGTTGCTTGCATCCTAACATTTTTATTAATATTGATTGTTTCTTCATTGCTTATTTGACCCCTATGACAATCATTAAGTGTTGTACCTCATGATTCTTGACAAATGTATCTTTTTCTTTTATGTACACTGAAAGCATATGCACCAAGACCAAATTCCTTGTGTGTCCAATCACACTTGGCCAATAAAGAATTCTATTCTATTCTATTCTATTCTATTCTATTCTATTCTATTCTACTCTACTCTACTCTATTCTATTCAGAACTTTGGTTTCCTAATCTGATCTATCCTAACTTGGAGTCTTAGGTTATGTTTCCCTGCAATAGATAAATATCTTTAATATCATTTAAAAGTAAATAAAAAATGAGGGGAAAGGTAGAGATGCCTCAGCAACCTTGTGGAATGGGAATTGAAACTTCTTCCTTAAAAATGTTATTTTAAATTATATCTGTACAAGAAAGCAGAAGAAAAATCATGTTCTACCTTTTGAGCACGTTGGGAAAACTTGAGAGTAATATAACCTTATAACGATCCTTGAGATATTTGCTTTGATAAAGGTTACTTAATTCTCCGATTGTACCTATGAAACATGTTTTAGTATATGGTGTTCTTCGACAGTGAAGCTTTAGTCTGCATCTTGTTGAGTTGGTTCTGGGCACTTATTATTATTATTATTATTATTATTATTATTATTATTATTATTATTATTTATTAGATTTATATGCCGCACCTCTCCATAGACTCGGGGCAGCTCACAACAATATCAAGAACAATGTAAGAACAAATATAATAATTTAAAAAACGCTAAAAACCCCATTATTAAAAGCAAACATACACACAAACATACCATGTATAAACTGTATAGGCCAGGGGGAGATGTCTCAGTTCTTCCATGCCTGATGGCAGAGATGGGTCTTAAGAACTTTACAAAAGGCAAGGAGGGTGGGGGCAGTTCTAATCTCCAGGGGGAGCTGGTTCCAGAGGGTCGGGGCTGCCACAGAGAAGGCTCTTCTCCTGGGTCTCGCTAAACAACATTGTTTAGTCAACGGGACCCGGAGAAGGCCAACTCTGTGGGACCTAACCGGTCGCTGGGATTCGTGCGGCAGAAAGCGGTCCCGGAGGTATTCTGGTCTGATGCCATGAAGGGCTTTATAGGTCATAACCAACACTTTGAATTGTGACCGGAAATTGATCAGCAACCAATGCAGACTGCGGAGTGTTGGTGTAACATGGGCATACCTTGGGAAGCCCATGATTGCTCTCGCAGCTGCATTCTGCACGATCTGAAGTTTCCGAACACTTTTCAAAGGTAGCCCCATGTAGAGAGCATTACAGTAGTCAAACCTCGAGGTGATGAGGGCATGAGTGACTGTGAGCAGTGAGTCCTGGTCCAGATAGGGCTGCAACTGGTGCACCATGCGAACCTGGGCAAACGCTCCCCTCGCCACAGCTGAAAGATGTTTCTCTAATTTGAGCTGTGGATTGAGGAGGACCCCCAAGTTCTCACCCTCTCTGAAGGAGTCAATAATCCCCCCCCCAGGGTTATGGACGGACAGATGGAATTGTCCCTGGGAGGCAGGACCCACAGCCACTCCATCTTATCCGGGTTGAGTTTGAGTCTGTATGCTTAAAGAAAATATTAGATGCTTAAAGAAAATATTCAGTGCAAAAAAGGGAGAAGAAAATGCTTGCTTTTCCTTTTTGCAAATATTCATTGAAGGTGGTCACTGAATTAGCCAAGCATTTCTCTATTAGCCTCAGGTATTTTTATTTATTTTCAAATCAGAATATTCTTGAATGATTGGTTATCAAATGGGAGACATTTCAAATATTCCTGAAATACGCTTACAGCAGTTTCTGTTAAGCAACTTGACTAGCTCTAATTAATCTTTTTTAAGGAACCAGTTTAGTAGAATTGCATCTAAATGTAAAACTCTCAATTAATTAAAAAAGTAAGTAGAAGGGGGAAAAAATGATGGAATTATATGTGTTTTCACTGTTCACTATAATGACTTATCTATCTCCATTTTAGATACATTATTTTAGGAAGATTCAAACATTTAATCAAAACCAAATTAATCCTTCTACCATGAATATACATACTAAAGCACTTTAACTTTTGGATTATACATTCCCTGAATCTTTTAGGGTAATTCTTGGCTCAATGATGCATTAAATTGTGTATTTTATTGGCAACAAGTACTACAGGGGAAGCTACATAAAAAGATACTTTTTCATGGAACATAAGTAACAAAAAGCCAATTATTAAGAAAGAAATTACCTTCATGTACAATGTATATGGCCTATTTTTAAATCAAAATATGAATGTTAAACAGGGAGCGTACAAGCCTGGCATGAACCAGTAATATATATATTCTTCTAAATACGAGGGTTCCCCAGAAAGTAATGAACCACTTTTTTTTTGCTTCAACAATTATTTATTGAACACAATGAAACTTACACACAAGAAAGAATGATGTTTCCTCTACACTCCCTATTTTTCCACATAATTTTCATCCCGTTCTATGGCCTTCCTCCAGCGAGACACAAGGGTGTGTATGCCCTGTAGGCTACCACTCTTTGTTCTGGTCACAAAGCCATTTCTGCAGTGTGTGAATCACCTCTAATGGCTTCGCCCTCTGCGCCCAGTGACTAACCATACTTCTGTCAACTGCAGATTCTCCATAAAATGTGTTCTACCTGACTGGGCTCAGGCAATGCGTAACAGTCAAAGAAAAAGAAATCAAACACACACATGCTCTGCTAATCAGCAAACTTGTATTAAACAAACAAAAAAGGGTTACTCAAAACAGTCCTTAGTGTCAAGAAACAATGATAGTGCAAGGCTTACTTCAGCCGCATACAAAAACACAGGAAAAAACAAACAAAGACAACCTGGAATGAGTAAAGACGTTTCAGGAGTCCTTTTGAATCTTTGGAGCAAACAGCAAGTCCCAGAGGTTTCACCTCCCACGTGTCTGAAAAAGCTGGGTTGAAAACTCCAACGGCACAGAACAGAAACTTCAGAGCAGGAACCACAAAAAAACACAGATAAACAGCCACAGTTTGCCTTGTGCCTTTGTTCCCTTTTATACCTTTAGCCCTTATTAAGGGAACCACACCCAGCCCTCAGTATAAGAACCACACCCAGTCCAGGTGCTACTCTGATGACTTTAATACTCCTTCAATCGATCCCTTCTTTGCATAGTTCTTCGGCTGCAGAAGAATCCAAGGACGAAAGACTGTCTGAGGGACTGCATGCCAAATCCCCTGGGCTGTCTGCTGAATCCTGCGAACCAGTGGCCTTATCCTCCTGGCTGTCTGCCACATCTTCCTGACTGTCAGCCAGGCTTTCGCACTCACTTTGTGCCGCATCTCTCCCATCTGTGGGAGCAACGGCTGGCCCAGGCCCAAACACAACAAACTGTACACAAACATTTGTGAATGTTCCCAACAGTTTTTTTCTCCAAAGTGAGAAATTCAATGATGACATGCTGATTGTAACATACATCATTATAGGGACAGAGGCCGGCCTGGAAGAAGAAAAGGCAACAGAGGTGGTGGAGATGGGGGGGGGGGGAGAATTGAGAGTCATTTAGGGTGAAAGTGGCATGGAGTGGCGGGTGACAGAGAAGCGCCCCAGTCAGGTTTTCAGCTGGAGCTGGGAGAAGGGGATGAGGAGGAGCTGTCTTGGCCCTTTGGAGACGTCGAGCCAGGCCTTTATGATCTGGCAATGCAGCGAGTCACTCTTGGAGGTGGATCCTGGCAGCATAGGAATTCTGGGAGTTGAAGTCTTAAAGCTATCAAGTTTGAAGTCTAGGGGTTAGGGGTGCAAGGGTCTTCAGACCTGGCAAGTTTAAGGCTTGTGGACTTCAGCTCCCATTCCTAAGCTAGCATGACTGGTGGAGGGATTCTGGGAGTTGCAGTCCACAAGTCTTGAATCTGTCAAGTTCGAAGACCCCTGGGTTAGGGTTTAGGGGTGCAAGGGTCTTCAGACCTGGCAAGTTTAAGGCTTGTGGACTTCAATTCCCATTTCAAAGCTAGCATGACTGGTGGAAGAATTCTGGGAGTTGGAGTCCACAAGTCTTGAAGCTGTCAAGTTTGAAGTTTGTAAAAAGTGTGCATGGTTTTAAAAAGTGTACATGCTTTTAGAAAGTATACATGGTTGTAAATAGTATTCTGGTACACTGGTATTTTATTAAACAATATAATACTACACCATTTGGTTCAGAATACTTTTTTCCTTGTTTTCCTCCTCTAAAATCTAGTTGCGTCTTATACATCGGTGCGTCTTATACACCAAAAAATTCGGTATGTATATATGTATATTTGTATTTATATATTTTTAAAACTGTTTAATAAAAAATGTTTTTAAAAAACATGCTAAACATCTCTAATGCTCACAAGAGAGAACTTTTGTTAAACATTAACCACCCACAATCACTTTTTAGAATGTATTGATTCATCTAAAGTGTTGATTCAACTAATTGAAAAGATTTTCATTTGAAAAGAACTACATGGAAGTTTTTTTCAACATAATTCTATACATAGGCAACTTTTACTTGTAAGGGTTTGACACAATTATCCACAATTATTGTTTTACAAACATTTTCTTCTTTCCATAGAGTAAAGTAAATGTTACATAAAAAAAAAATTGGCAGGAAATGTTGTGTCAATCAGTACCTAGTAAACCCTGTTGTAGGTCAAGAAGATCTTATAGTGGCTTATCTAACTTCCGATAAAAGTGAAAAATACTAGTCAGCTTAAAAGAGGGACACTATTAAAGATCAGAAGTTTCCACCTTAATAACTGATCTGAACACATTTTTTGGAGGACAAAGAGCCGGGTTGGCGCAGCAGGTAGAGTGCTGTACTGCAGGCCACTGAAGCTGACTTGTAGATCTGAAGGTCAGCGGTTCTAATCTCCTCACCGGCTCAAGGTTGACTCAGTCTTCCATCCTTCCGAGGTGGGTAAAATGAGGACCCGGATTGTGGGGGCAATAGCCTAGCTCTGTTAAAAATGTACTATTGCTAACATGTTGTAAGCCGCCCTGAGTCTAAGGAGAAGGGCGGCATAAAAATTGAATGATTGAATGAATGAATGAATGAATGAACGAACTAACTAACTAACTAACTAACTAACTAACTAACTAACTAACTAACTAACTTGAAAGAATGGGCATCACCCATTAGTCTTGAATCTTTAGGTCTAGAGTGGATCTTTCATAGAGTACCAGCCTGGACATTTACCAAATTACAAGAATACAGAAGGTTGCATATCCAAACAATGTTCTTCCTTCTATTTTGCCAAGGGGAATTAAGTAGATCATATTTAGCTTAAGAAAACTCTTTATTGGTATTCCAGTTCTTCATTGACCTTGACATATCTTTGACACTTCATTGTCTGTTCCAGAACTATTGACTGGACAATAGAAAATGAGACTCCTGATTTGTACAGCATGCACTCTGGCCTTAATATGGGCAAAGTGAAACAATTGCCTGTAGCAGCAAATGCTAAGAAGAAATGATGTCCAACTCTTCTCTCTCCCTCCCTCCCTCCCTCCCCCCTCTCTCTTTCTCTCTCTCCAGATTCCTCCATACTAGAATGGAGAGACCTACCAGAATTGTTCTTTATTTCATGCACAGCTCTTTCTATTTTGTGTACAACCTGGTCCTAACAAGGGATGTTTAATCAAGCACAGCAGGTTGCTTATTGCATTAGGCCTAAAGGAATAGGTGATAGTTATCTATCCAATCATATTGGTTGGATTCCAGTTTTAAGCAGAGATAGGATTTGTATCCTGCCTAAAATGTTTATGGCATTTGTCTCTGATGTGATCACGGAAATACTGTATTTAGAAGAAACATTTCCAAGCTTTTAGATCCAAAGAGAAGTGTTCTCTTTGCATCTGAAAGCTTGGAAATGTTTCTTCTAAATACAGTATTTAACTTCACTTGGGATAAATTAAAACTATGAAGCTTGCTAGAAATGCTGTCTGTTTTTGTGGGGTTGGGGGCTTAAAGGATATGCAGAAAAGAGCAGTGAGTTAATGAAGTAGAGTTTCATCAGCTGGTAATCAAACTGCCCAAGGAGCTGCTGATACAGTTCTACAGAGGAATAATTGAGTCTGTCATCTGCACCTCTATAACTGTCTGGTTTGGTGCTGCAACCCAACAAGACCAACACAGACTTCAGAGGACAATCAGAACTGCAAAAACAATTGCTACCAACCTGCCTTCCATTGAAGACCTGTATACTGCACGAGTCAAAAAGAGGGTGGGGAAAATATTTACTGACCCCTCACATCCTGGACGCAAATTGTTTCAACTCCTACCCTCAAAATGTCGCTACAGAGCACTGCACACCAAGACAACTAGACACAAGAACAGTTTTTTTCCGAACGCCATCACTCTACTAAATAAATAATTCCCTCAACACTGTCAGACTTTCTACTAAATATGCACTTCTATTCTACTAGTTTTTCTCATCATTCCTATCACCCATTTCCTCCCATGTTGACTGTATGACTGTAACTTGTTGCTTATATCCTAAGATTTTTATTAATATTGCTTCTTCATTGCTTATTTGACCCCTATGACAATCATTAAGTGTTGTACCACATGATTCTTGACAAATGTATATTTTATTTTATGTACGCTGAGAGCATATGCACCAAGACAAATTCCTTGTGTGTCCAATCACACTTGGCCAATAAAATTCTATTCTATTCTATATTTAGCATTGAAATCCCTGGCAATGGATAAGAACTTTTATTTTGTCCCTTGAGTAACTTGAGATGCTACTGGTATGATACTACTCTCTTCATACTAGTTCTGTTCAAAGTTTTAGCTTTATAATAAGTTTAAAATTTTCCTTTTAAACAAATCCTTATACAGTGATACCTCGTCTTACAAACGCCTCGTCATTGTTGTGATTCTGTCTGAGGCCCCTCAGGGAACGGCTGATCCTCTGCCGGCTTCCTGCTCAGAGGGGGAGGATGAGGAACAGGAGGTTCAGGCAGACGGGGAGGAGGAATCTCAGGCTGAGGGAGAGGGAGGACAGCCAGAGTCCCCCGAGAGGGAGCTCTCCCGAGCAAGCAGCCTGGATTCCTTAGATGAAAATGCACAAGCAATAATCGATCTCCGGCAGAGAAGAGCAACACAACGAAGGGGACAATTAGCCAGGTACTTTCAGCACTAAAGAGGCAACAGCTGGGTTTGGGTGTGGTGCTTTCTGGAAAGGCTGAAAAGGCAGACCCACCCTTCCTAGCTTGTGGAGTATTATCTTTGGGAGTCCTGGGACCTGGCTGTGATCTTTGGCGTCTTGGAATTCTGGTTTGTAACTTTGAATACTGAAACCTTGGGGGGAAAAGGTGTGGGTCTTATTCTCTACAGTGGTGGGTGTGCCAGCAAGAAGTCTGCTGTATTGTCTGGCCATCAGGACTCTGCTGTGAATTCTCATAGCCTGCCTGTTGGGAAGAACAGGTTTTTCTCTGTGTTTATTTTTCAAACTATAAAGTGCTTTTGCTTTTACCAGCGTGTCTGGCTGCTTTTTCCAGTTGGTGTTGAAGTCTGGGGGCACCCAGACAGAACAGTCATACAAACTTTTCGAGATACAAACCCGGGGTTTAAGATTTTTTTGCCTCTTCTTACAAACTATTTTCACCTTACAAACCCACCACCGCCGCTGGGATGCCCCGCCTCCAGACTTCCGTTGCCAGCAAAGCACCCATTTTTGCGCTGCTGGGATTCCCCTGAGGCTCGCCTCCATGGGAAATACCACCTCCGGACTTCCATGTTTTTGTGATGCTGCAGGGGAATCCCAGCATTGCAAAAATGAGCACTTTTCTGGCAACGGAAATCCAGAGGTGGGGTTTCCCATGGAGGGGAGCCTCAGGGGAATCCCAGCAGCGCAAAAATGGGTGCTTTGGCTGGCAAAAGGGGTGAATTTTGGGCTTGCATGCATTAATCGCTTTTCCATTGATTCCAATGGGAAACATTGTTTCATCTTACAAACTTTTCACCTTAAGAACCTCATCCTGGAACCAATTAAGTTTGTAAGACAAGGTATCACTGTAATTTCCGAGCCCTTTCTTTCCCCCTTCATCCTCTCTGGTTTTAATGGTGTCACTGCCATCCTGTAATGTCCAACTTCGAAATCTCAGTTTTGAACAGAATTGAGAACTTTGACCCATACACTTTATCGTAAGATGTTAAAAAAGGGTCAAACCCCCCAAAGGCAAGCATATCTTAGAGGAGAATAAAGCAGCCACCTTAGGAAACAAATCTCAGATGACATGAAAGGGCAGCAAATTGTTAGTCATTGATTTCCCTTTTATTGTTTTTGTTTCTGCTAGTGGTGAGGAAACATACCTGAGGGATTTTTACCTCATGTGTCAGAAACTCAGCTGTCTTTAGTTTAACGCACATTCACTTGGATAAAAGGGAAAATGCCAAGCAGCAAAGTGTCTTAAACTGCCCCTGCAGGGATTTTATTTTCAGTGACAATATTTCTATTGTTATTCTGGTTACTGGTTGTAACAAGCCTCCAGAGCATCTTGGGAACTGCATTTTTCTGAAAAATGTCAGAACTCTTTTGGTAAAGGCCTTTTCTCTGCTGTTTCTCAGAATTATTTTTTTTTAAGTATTTTTATTGAATTTTTTTAAAAAAGGACAAACAAAGACACACAACATTCAACACTCACGGAGCTGCCATTGCTCCGCTTATCTAACTACTACAAAAAATAAAAACCTAACTATAGTCAGATCAATAGAAAAATAACATACATTTATATTAGATATTTATTAAATTTAACTCTATATGTTAATTGATTACTTTGTGAAATACTTATTCAAAAACATATAATATAGTAAATAGCATATCTAGATTTATTCTACTGTAAACCTTTTTTTAAACTATTAAACTCTAACTTATAAAATTTCAAAACTATAAGTTCAAAAAGTTATAAATTCTTGTTGCTTTAACTTGTAATATTATTGTTTAAAATCCCACCATTCATACAATTTGTTCCATATTTTATAATACAGTGGTACCTCATCTTACGAACGCCTCTTCTAACGAACTTTTCAAGATACGAACCCGTGTTTAAGATTTTTTTGCCTCTTCTTCCGAACTATTTTCACCTTACGAACCCAAGCAGCTGCTGCTGGGATGAAGGGGTTTCTTTTTTTCCCCTTTTTTGAAGAAAGAAAGGGGAGGTGCAGCTTGGAGGAGTAAAGATTTTGCATGCTTGCAAAGGCACTGAAACGGTGTCTTTTTAAGAAAGAAAAGGGAGGGGCAGCTTGGAGGAGTAAAGATTTTGCATGCTTGCAAAGGCACTGAAACGGTGTCTTTTGAAAAAAGAAAAGGGAGGGGCACCCCCCTTGCCTTTCTTCCTTCCCACTCACCCTTTAGCCTAGCCTTGCTTCTTCCACCCGCCCCCTTTAGCTGCTCCTCCCTGCCCTCTGTTCGCCTCCCTTCTAAAGTTTGGGATTTTCCTGAAGGATTTGCACACATTATTTGCTTTTACATTGATTCCTATGGGAAACTTTGTTTCATCTTACGAACTTTTCACCTTACGAACCTCCTCCTGGAACCAATTAAGTTCATATGATGAGGTACCACTGTATTCTGTTTCTACTTCATTATTCAAGCGTTTTGTCATCATGTCTAATTCTGCACATTCCAAATTTTTTTTTATAAACTTCTGCATCCTTTGGTGTTTCCTTATCTTTCCATTTCTGCGCAAATGTAATTCTTGCCGCAACCAATATATGTATTATTACATAATAAATTTCTTTTTTATACTTAATATTTTCTGTGTCTCTTTTGGGAAACAAGGGATCAAAAACCATTTTTTTGTCCAGGGATAATACAAGATGTTTCCTTTCTCGGTTTTAGTAGCTGGATTACATTCCAGCAGCAGAGTCGGAAACTTACTTTACAGACCTAGTTCAACAAGGAGTCAAGGATTACATTTAAGATAATACCACTATAACTGAAGCACACGACATTCATCTTTGGTTTAGTGCATTTCTTAAATGTATAGATCACTAGCTGCCCATGTCAGCTTTCAGTATAAAGGTTAATCTAGCCATATATTAAAATTGCCAGTTTAATGAAAACTGCCTGGCATATGCAATGCTGCTGTTCATCCAGCTTTTATGATGCTCTTAGGGGCTAAGGCTGATTAATTTCTTAGTACAACCTGAGCTAATCTTGAAAGAAGCTAAAGAGAATCTAAGTACATCAAGCTCTAATGTGTTCCCTTAATAACAGCAAGATTACTATGCTGTAAAAAAAGTTGCTCTAAATACCCGGCCAACGGTTTTAACCGTCGGCCGGAGTTGCCTCAGGGGCGGGGGCGACGATGAATCAGCTCTTTCGAGCTGCGAACTTCCGGGTTCTTCGGAAACCGGAAGTTCGGCTTCTGGCAGCGCGCCAATGAGGGCGCGCTGCCGGCTGGCTGAGGAGGGTCCACGGATCGCCCTATTTAAAGGGCGATCTGCAGGGGATCCGCACCGTTTTTCCTTTTAGCAAACACCCGCCCGCCCTCCGCTATCACCAGTGTGTCCTCCAGAGGTCGCCTCGGGGCCGAATAGGAATTTTTTTGCGGCCTCCCCTTTAGAGGCGGGTGCGGATTGGATTGGTTAGGGGGTGTGGTGTGTTTAGATAATAAATAGGCCTCCCTTTGGTCATTGGGCAGGTTTGGGGCAGGTTTGGGGCGGAAATGGGCAATTAGATGCAACTGCGCATGCTCCTTTCAGGGCATCATTAAAGGGTGATGGACCGCCTCTCTCCAGGAACTAGAGGTTCGAACAACGTCGGGGATTGGAGAGAGGATGTCCATGGGAATCACCGGATCCAATGTCCCACGGGGATTGGAGGGTGATCTCCTCCCACACGCAGAGACATGGCTAGGATCCAGGTGAAGGTGGTACCTTCACCTGGTTCAGCAAGGAGTTATTGCCCAATGTTGCCAAAGAATGTTATGGTAGGAATTTCCGCCCCGTTAGTTTTGGCTCTGCAGGTCCTTAGTTTGTTTTGAATTAAGTATTCAAATTTATTTATTCAAATTTATTTAAAGTTATTTAAAGTTATTTAAATATGTTAATTAATAAATGACTCTTAATTAATCCACAATCCATGTCTCAGCGTCTTTACTCCGCCTCTGGGGGCAACTGTGCTTTCCTCCTCCTTCCAGAAGCAGGAACTAAATCAGAGTTCAAAATTGGGGAAAGCATTAATGTCTCCACATAATTTTCCCCCTCAATTTCTTTTGACCATATTCCTGAAAACATGAACTTAACCTATGACAACATAGGTTAAGTTCATGAAGAAAAAAATTCAGGAGTACCCTGCCTTGACTCTCTTTGGCATAAGATGAAAGGAAAGATGCTCCAGATTTTCATGTTTCTGTCAATATAATCAAAATTTTAAGAACCCCACTTTCTGAACTAAATTCTGTCTTAAATTTCTCCTCATGGCCAGTTTTAAAAAATGGCAGCTATTCGCAGCCAATAAATCTATTGTTGGTCAATTCTCGCACAGCTCTTCAATGCTTCTGAGATAGACTATGAATTCAGTGGATAGGTAATAATATGATAGGGTCACATGAGTGAATAGGGCAGATATCTGGTGAAGTCAGGGTTTGACTTTTTGCTAAGACTCATTCTTCAGACATATTAATGTGGCAGTGAGAGCAATTGTGTGTAGTTCAAGATAAGCACACATTACATTTATGCTGTCAGCATCCCGTATAACACATCTACCAAAAGCAGAGAGGCAGGTAGATTCCTCAAAGAATATGTTTATTGGATACATTATATCAGCACGGCCAATGAAAACCAACTCTAAAAGTTCCCGTGGTTTTAGTCTAATTAAAAGAATAGCATTTAGCATTTAGATTTATATACCACTTCACAGTGCTCTACAGCCCGCTCTAAGCTGTGTACAGAGAATAATTCAATTCAATTCAATTTATTAGATTTGTATGCCGCCCCTCTCTGAAGACTCGGGGCGGCTCACAACAGTAATAAAACAACATTATAGTGAAACAAATCTAATATTAAAAGAAGCATATAAAACCCTACCATATTAAAAAGCAAACAGCACATACATACCAAACATAAATATAAAAATATAAAAAAGCCTGGGGGAAAAGTGGTCTCAACTCCCCCATGCCTTGCGGTATAGATAGGTCTTGAGTAATTTATGGAAGACAAGAAGGGTGGGGGCAGTTCTAATCTCCGGGGAGAGTTGATTCCAGAGGGCCAGGGCCACCACAGGCTCTTCCTCTGGGGCCCGCCAAACAACATCGTTTAGTCAATGGGACCCGGAGAAGGCCAACTCTGTTGGACCTTAACGGTCGCTGGGATTCGTGCTGTAGCAGGCGGTTCCGAAGGTACTCTGGTCCACTGCCATGTAGAGCTTTAAAGGTCATAACCAACACTTTGAATTGTGACCGGAAACTGATCGGCAGCCAATGCAGGCCACAGAGTGTTGTAGAAATGTGGGCAAATCTGGGAAGCCTCACGATGGCTCTCGTGGCCGCATTCTGCATGATCTGAAGTTTCCGAACACTTTTCAGTGTTATATAAGCATATTGCCCCCAACAATCTGGGTCCTCATTTTACCGATCTTGGAAGAATGGAAGGCTGAGTCAACCTTGAGCCTACTGAGATTTGATCTACCAACTGCTGGCAGCCAGTGATCAGCAGAAGTAGCTTGCAGTACTTCATCTCTCATCGAAGAAGAAATGGTTCCCTCCCCAAAGGTCACTGGTCACATTGTCCAATGTGAGTAGCTGGCAGGTTGCTTGGTCATTTCTCTCTTCTTTCAACTGCCACCTTTCGGATGGCCTTGGTTCCCACAAGAAAACTTTTTCTTTTGTCCATCTACTTCCCCTCCCTTCCCTCTTTCAGAGTTCATGGCAAGTAAGAGGCAACAAAAGATGGCTTCAGCCAAGTTCACTTCAGAGTTGACACATGTTTGCAAGATTAACTGGCTGCTTCTGGGTTCAAGCTGCAGTCAAGGCCTATAATGGCATGGGACCAGGTTGCTTGAAGGATCACCTCTCTTTGGTTATGTCTACCTGTCCCATTAGGATCAGCAAGAGACACACATTATAGAGTCTATCTATGAAAAGGTGTCAGCTGAAAATAAATTTCCACCATGGCCCCCATTCTGTGGAACATCTTCCCCCTGGAACTTAGATTGACCTTAACCTTCTCATCCTATAGAAAAGCTCTAAGGACTTGTCTCTGTGGTCACTTTCTGTTTATGAATTATCCACCTTTTTCTATATGCCAATAACATAGCTGTTTAATAGGAGTTTTCCAGAACAAAAACTGTAAGAAACCCCCATCCCTAGAAGAATGAAATATTTTGAGGAATTACAAGGGACTCAATGGTAAGGCCTGATTAAACTGGAAATTGATTAAGCTGTTGAATTTTTTTTTAAAAAGGCAGAATGTTATTGTTCTGGACCTGGACTGGGATCTGGCTGGCTGCTCCAAGAATACAAGCTTACAGGCTTGTAATTTTCAAAACAATAATTTATTTTATTTTTCCTCCTGCATTGGATTTCATCATCTAAGCTCCAGCATGCAAAAGTATATTCCAATCTCACAGACTAAACTATGAAGTTATAAGTCTTCCTAAAATAAAAGGATGTCTACTTCAAAACATCTTCTTATCTCTGGGTCAGGTTCACGCTATTTAAAAAAAAACAGTTTATCATGCAATACAAAACTCACTTTTCTGGAGAAACAGCATATGCCTCAATATTTGTTTCTAGCACTTTGAAGAAAGCATTTATCTCTTCTGGTCAATTCCAGATGTGATGTAATTAATTAATTTACACACTCCGAATAGCATATTAAAACCTCTTTTCTCCAAGTTCGTATTTTCTTTTCTCTAATCTTTGGAATTTTGCACTTAGCCAAGGCTATTCTCAACACCCCCACTATCTGAAGAATTATTACTTTCCATACTTTCATCAAATGGATGTTCTATCAATTCCTCATCACCACTAGCTTCCTCCTCCACATCTCTTAAATCAGGGTAATTTACAGCTTCTACATCATCTTTGTCTTCTGAATCTGACAATTCCAAAGGCTGAAAGGGAACACAAACAACAATTATATTTCCCTAAATGAGAAATGGAGAAACATGGTTTTTTAGAGGAAGGAAGAAGCTCACAAGTCTTTTTGAATAGACCATAGCAGATGCCAGCACATAAGAGGTAAAGAGCTTATTAAAAGAAAAAGCCAACTATCTTCTTCTAGATGGGTCAATCTACATGGCTCTATTCATAAGCAAAGCAAATACTGCAGGCAGAAATCCATTCAAGACAGGATCTTTCAAAACTGCTTGCAGCAAAGTTTGTAGCTTGCAGCTAACAAAAGCAAAATGATAGGATTAGAAGCAGCTCCTCATCCAAGATCCAACACAGGATGAAAGCCATTAAGCCAGAGGCTGACAAGATTAGCTCAGACAAGCACATAGGATTTGCATTTCCTTTTTTTCTGTAGAGCCAGCTATGACCCTTACATAACCTCTGCATGACCCTATAGGAATCTGACAACAGCCAATAGAATATTAAAGGACATGTTCTTGCATAGGAACAGGAAGCTCAAATACAAAGCCCAAATGAGCTATAAAAAACACCCACTCTCAACTCCATTTTGTCAGCTGCCTAGAATCACACATAGTTTGGCTTCATCAATAAACCAACTTTCCAATTGGCCTCCATGTTTCCAGTGTCTTTCTCCCAGCTTGAAACTGAGCCAGATGGATTTTTCTTCCAACAAAACAAATGACAATCCTTATTCAGAATTCCCATAGCAAATGACACTGGGATTCAAAACTAAACTTTTAAGAGCTAAGGAATTAAAGCTTGAACCATGTTCAAATGTTTTTTTTTAAACTCAGTCTTTCTGCAACTTCCTAATCAAATCATAGGTTATATAACTTCATATCAAAAAAGCACAACAAAAAATGTTCTTTCTGCGCCAACTCAGGAAGCTCAAACTCCCCAAAGAACTGCTGGTACAGTTCTACAGAGGAATCATTGACTCTGTCATCTGAACCTCTATAACTATCTTGTTGGGTTCTGCAACCGAACAAGACCAACACAGACTTCAGAGGATAATCAGAATTGCAGGAAAAACAATTGCTGCCAACCTGCCTTCCATTGAAGACCTGTATACTGCACGAGTCAAAAAGAAGGCTGTGAAAATATTTACTGACCCCCTCAGATCCTGGACATAAACTGTTTCAACTCCCACTCTCAAAATGTCACTGTAGAGCACTGCACACCAAGACAACTAGACACAAGAGCAGTTTTTTCCTGAATGCCTTCACTCTGCTAAACAAATAAACCTCTCAACACTGTCATACTATTTACTAAGTCTGCATAATTATTAAGAACTAGTTTTCTCTCATCATTTTCATCACCCATCTCCTTCCACTTATGACTGTATGACTGTAACTTGTTGCTTGTATTCTTAAGATTTGTATTAATATTGATTGTTTCCTAATTGCTTATTTGGCCTCATGATTCTTGAGAAAGTATATATTATATATTATGTACACTGAGAGCATCTGCACCAAAGAAAATTCCCTGTGTATCCAATCACACTTGACTAATAAAGAATCTATTCTATTCTATTCTATTCTAAAAACAGTACTGTGAGATATAGCATATACCCAAGTGTGTAGGACATGAATATATCACATTTCCCTGTATCTCTTTAAAGCAGCTGTGTCTTTTTGCAAGATCAGTGGGAGAAAACACCCATGATTTATTTGCAGAGGTTTTCCCATGTTGTTTATTATCTGTACTAAGTCATTCTGGAATCTTTCTGTTTGGGACTTGGTGTTAACCGATACATAAAGGGCATCCATCTCCATCTTTCTTTTTCATTTGTTGGATGAATCTCTGTTTTATTATCAGAAGAAGGGAATGAAGAAGGGTGTTCATACAGCAGCATTCTTCTTGGGATTTTTTTTTTTAAAAGCACTGATAAAATATTTATAAAAACTAGACACAAGGTTCAGCTCAGACAAATTACATAAAAATTATTTATCAGGATGTAGCCCTTGTTTCCTCCCAAAGCAATTCTTGTAAGATTCTGAACAGCTTAAAACACATGGATTGTCCAAGACCTTTAAGAAAAGTTGATGAATGAATGAATATTTGAAAGCTTTGCTCATCTCCATTACTTATCCAGCACTCAGCATTTTGTCTATATGAAGAGTTCCCTTCCCACCCTCTCTCTTTCTCTCTCTCTCTCTCTCTCTCTCACACACACACACACACTCAGAGAGAGAGAGAGAGAGAGAGAGAGAGAGAGAGAGAGAGAGAAGTAAACATCACCATCCTTAGCCTATTAAAACAGCACAGGTGGCAGATTCAGTAACTTTACCTTGTAAAAATACTGTATGCCGTATGAATTCAAAACTCTTTATTAAAAATAAATAAGCAAATACACTGGGAATATTCTTTTGACTTTATTTATTATTTATGCTACTCTGTTTTCTTTTGTGAAATTATTTTGACTACGATCAGTCGGTACTTATCTTCTGAATAGTAGGCAAATAGTGTAAACTCATCAATTACATATCATCGTACCGCAATGGAAGGTTTGCAAAATATGCCTAGATGTTCTCCTTACAGGTTGCTCATATTGCTGACAATAGATGTACATAATTGGACTCCTGATAACAAGATTAAATAAAAAATAAATATAGCTCACCATTGAACACATAATTAGAAAGTAGCCAGGTGAATTTCCATTGGTTAAGTCTAATTTCCGCTCTGAGGCTTTATCGCCATTTGGCCTACTTTCTTTTATTCTTTCCAAGTTGATGCTAACTTTATATGGCAGTGAATTAAAGAATCATGTCCCTACAAGGTGTTTCATTGCTCAGAATTGATATCAAGGGAAGGCAGGTACAGAGTTGGAAAGGAACTGGAAAATGGAGGTTCAAGGAAGTAAAGTTGTAGAATCATTTTCTCTTCTCCATGGTCTTCCTAATTCCACCCTTTCCTTTCCCTCGTCCAAACATTTGCACACTGTTGATTCTTCAACGTCTTTGAAGAAGGGGACGCAAACTTTCCAACTGATTAATTATGGAGGAGTGGGAAAGCTAAGCTTTAATTTGGGTGTGGGGTTTGAAGAAATTTCACTGATAATTTCTGAAGTATTATCTTCTCTGAAACATGAAGGACTGACTAACAGATGTATTGCCTCCAAAGAGATACTCTGAAGCATGTCATAATTTATCCTTTAAAAAGAAAGGACATTGGAACATATCGTCTAGTGCAGTGTTTTTCCACCAGTGTGCCACGGCACACTAGTGTGCCGCGAGACATGGTCAGGTGTGCTGCGAAGCTCAGCTTCCAAGACCGGAAGCTGAGCTTCATTCTTTGCTCCTTCCTTCTTCGCGGCAGATGAGCTTTGGGGCCCAGCAGGAGAGCGCCGGCAGCAGCAGCATCAGACAGTATCCGGGGGCGGCGACTGCAAGCGGGAGCTCCAGGTCGGAGGCACCGGCAGCGCCCCACCCAGCTGGAGCTTCCCTGGCGGGGGCAGTGATAACTCTCCTTAGAAAGAGAGATATAGCAAGAGAGACAGAGAGAAAGAAAGAAAGAGAGATAGCAAGAGAGAGATAAAGAGAGAGAGAGAGAGAAAGAGAAAGAAAGCAAGCAAGAGAGAGAGCAAGAGAGGGGGGAAGGAGGGAGAGAGAAAGAGCAAAAAAAGAGGAAGGAAGGAAGAGAGAAAGAAAGGGATGGAGAGAGAGAAAGAAAGAGGAAGGAAGAGAGAGAAAGAGGGAGGGACAGAGAAATAGAGTAAAAGAGAAGAAGAGAGATATTTTTTTTTGTCCAAACTGTTTTTTAGCCCCCTGCCCCTGCTCAATGTTCCCCAGGATTTTGAAAATGTGAATAATGTGCCGTGGCTCAAAAAAGGTTGGGAAACACTGGTCTAGTGCATGGGTCTCCCACCTTGTCAACTTTAAGACTCGTGGACCTCAACTCCCAGAATTCTGCAGCCAAGCTGGCTGAGGAATTCTGGGAATTGAAGTCAACAAATCTTAAAGTTGACAAGGTTGGAGACCCCTGCACTAGACGGTATGTTCCAGTTTTCCATATGTAGGGTCCATCTTGTAAAGAACTTTGAGAATGGCCTTGGAAGACTGGGGGATAGGAGCAAAGCTTCCTAGGGAAAAATCAGACAAAGGGGGGAGGAGCCTGCAATGGAGTAATAGGCAGAAAAAAAGACTTAGAAGGGATCCTCCCTAACTTGTCGGGTTGTAAAAGAGACAGTGGAAAATTTGTACTTTCTGTTATGTACAGACATACATAGTGTTCTGTCTGGGTCATTCCAGAAGCCAATACCAACCCAAAAAGAGAAGCCAGACACACTGGTAAAAGGCAAAGGCAGTTTTATAAAATTCAAGAAAAACACAGGTAACAGAAAATGTCCTTACAAACAGGAAAATGCTGTATCTTTAGATATATCCACGAAGGCAAACGTCCATGCAGCAATACAGAATTCTTGCTGCCAAGCCGAGGCTGTAGATAGCAGACCTACACCTCCCACGGGTCTTCCAAAGCTGCTGGGCCACAAGCCAGGAACAGAGACGCCAAGAAACAAGACAGGATAACGCAACTCCAAACTGATAACACTCCACATGGCTTCAAGGGCTTGCCTGCCTTTTAAACCCTGCTAAGGAGGACCACACCCAAACCCAGCTGTTCCTAATTCAGTGCTGATAATACTTCTTTAATTGCTCCTTTCTTTGATCTGACCGTCTCTGTCTCTGAAGCTTGAGCTTCATCACCTAATGACTCCAAACTACTGGCTGGGGAGAGCCCCCCCCCCCCCGGGGCTCTCATGCTGTTCTCCTTCATACCATTCCTGATTTTCCTCTCCCCCGTCCAACTGTTCAGCCCCCTCCTCTTCGCTGTCATCCTCCTCCGGGCATGGAGCCAGCAGAGACACAGCTGGTCCCTGAGCAGCCTCAGGCTGAACCACAACACATAGTGATTATTTGCATAGCCACTGCTCATTGGCTAATCTAGTGGTGGGAGAAATAAACTCCTATCAGTAGTTTGCAGGCTTCAGGGAAGCCCTTAAAAGTAGCTTCCCTGCAGCCTTCCGGCAGTCCGTATTAGCTCTAGCTAATAGACAATAAAGGTGCTGAACTGTTCCTGTGACTTGCCTCTTCATTTATGATTTCAGATTTGTAAGATTCCGCTGATGTAGCCTTACAATAAAGTAGAATTAGCTCGTCTTGTCATATTTCCTGCCCAGTCTACTTGGGAGGCTGACGCATCTAAAGTAAATGCCAACTCACGTTTAAGTCCTGCTAAATGTTATGCCTATTTACAAGTTGGATTTACTTATGTGTTGAGAAATAATACAATTTAGCAAAGCCTGCCTGAAGTTACAAATCACACATAATGCAATATTTGCTTTCTAAATGTCATGTTTAAGGAAGCCTTTATGGCAAAACATGGTGGTTGAATCCAATATCTGGTGAATGCTTGGGAACCAGGATAAAGGAATGGGTGTGGCAAGTTATTCTCATGCTAAAGAGCCACTGTTCTTTGGATTTGGGTATGTTCCCTCATAACCACAAATTCTTATATAATTAAATATCCAGAACAATTATTTATTTTGCTGGCAATTCACATGCAGTCTTTCAGGTCTGACATTCTGAAAGGAAACAGATTAACCTTTGATTACCTGTTCTATATTTAAGGGATATTTTCTTTTTTGTCTATTCTACTTCTATTACACTCTGACCACAAAAAAAAAAAAATACAGTTGCAAGGTGTAAGGAAATTATTTTTCCCTTATCAGAATTAAATACTAGACAACACAGTATCAACAGTAGAGACCTTCAAATTTCTAGGTTCTATCATATCTCAAGACCTAAAATGGTCACCTAACATCAAAAACATCATCAAAAAAGAACAACAAAGAATGTTCTTTCTGCGCCAGCTCAGGAAGCTCAAACTGCCCAAGGAGCTGCTCATTCAGTTCTACAGAGGAATCATTGAGTCTGTCATCTGCACCTCTATAACTGTCTGGTTTGGTGCTGCAACCCAACAGGACCGACACAGACTTCAGAGGATAATCAGAACTCCAGAAAAAGCAATTGCTGCCAACCTGCCTTCCATTGAGGACCTGTTTACTGCACGAGTCAAAAAGAGGGCGGGGAAAATATTTACTGACCCCTCACATCCTGGACACAAACTGTTTCAACTCCTTCCCTCAAAACGTCGCTACAGAGCACTGCACACCAAGACAACTAGACACAAGAACAGTTTTTTTCCAAACGCCGTCACTCTACTAAACAAATAATTCCCTCAACACTGTCAGACCTTCTACTAATTCTTGTAGATCCAAAGACGGGCTACAAGAATGGTGGAAGGTCTTAAGCATAAAACGTATCAGGAAAGACTTAATGAACTCAATCTGTATAGTCTGGAGGACAGAAGGAAAAGGGGGGACATGATCGAAACATTTAAATATATTAAAGGGTTAAATAAGGTCCAGGAGGGAAGTGTTTTTAATAGGAAAGTGAACACAAGAACAAGGGGACACAATCTGAAGTTAGTTGGGGGAAAGATCAAAAGCAACATGAGAAAATATTATTTTACTGAAAGAGTAGTAGATCCTTGGAACAAACTTCCAGCAGATGTGGTAGATAAATCCACAGTAACTGAATTTAAACATGCCTGGGATAAACATATATCCATCCTAAGATAAAATACAGAAAATAGTATAAGGGCAGACTAGATGGACCATGAGGTCTTTTTCTGCCGTCAGACTTCTATGTTTCTATGTTTCTATGTAAATCTGCACTTCTATTCTACTAGTTTTCCTCATCATTCCTGTCACCCATTTCCTCCCATGTTGACTGTATGACTGTAACTTGTTGCTTATATCCTAAGATTTTTATTAATATTGCTTCTTCATTGCTTATTTGACCCCTATGACAATCATTAAGTGTCGTACCACATGATTCTTGACAAATGTATATTTTCTTTTATGTACGCTGAGAGCATATGCACCAAGACAAATTCCTTGTGTGTCCAATCACACTTGGCCAATAAAATTCTATTCTATTCTATTCTAAATACTGTACTGAATAATAATTAAGGAGGAAATAAAGTTGCAAAGCTTCAGAGTTCAATCATATCAGAAATTCAGAAGCATGTTCTCTTGGACTTATTAAATCTTAAAAACTTAGGAACACATCTATTTAAAGGATAATTTCCTTTATTCATGTAAGTTTACATAATTATATAATACACTAGCACCCAAGCTCTTATTGAATGCCATTAAGAGTTGCTATGTTGCAGTAAACTGGTTGAAAGATCTCCATAGCCGAGTCCCACACAACTGTCTAATACAGTAGTGAATTCCCAATGTCTGGATATTTCTACAGAATTACAAATGGTTTGTAAATCCACAGTAACTGAATTTAAACATGCCTGGGATAAACCTATATCCATCCTAAGATAAAATACAGGAAATAGTATAAGGGCAGACTAGATGGACCATGAGGTCTTTTTCTGCCGTCAATCTTCTATGTTTCTATGTTTCTAATTAAAGGTCTTTCAATTTAAATGTGCCCCTGACTGGATGTATAACTGGCTTATGAGGTTAAATCAGCTTTGCAAACATTATATATGGTATAAATTGCATCTTGATTGCATTCTGGTTTGCACACCGATTTGCAAAACTGCAGCCTTAAAAGCTATTTTATTAAATTAATAACTAAAATAGGATCACAGTGTAAAAAACTAATTGTTTCAGACAATGCCTCTGAAAATAGGGAAGGGGATAAAAGCTTCCAATTGAACAAGATTAATTGATGGAGTTAGGGACAAGTCATTGTAGGATGCTAAGATGTCTGACTGCTTTTGCAGTCTTTATTGCTTTCTATCCTTCCTGGCCTCGGACAAGCTTCCCTCTCTCCTGCCCGGCTGCCCTCCAGCCTCACGCGACCACATCCCGCCTGAGGTGCATGCTTCTGGCAGCCCCTGTTTGCCTAGCAACCAAGCCTGAGGTGGTGGGGGGGCAACCCAGGAAGGAAAGCACAGGAAACACAAAGCAAATTGTCACCCCAGCGAGCGACACTGGTAAGATTGTAAGTTGAGGACTTAACAGTTCACTTGAATGATGATGATCATTCCAGCCACTCCCACCTGGTCACATGGCCAGCAAGCCACTCCTACACAGTCACATGACCATTAAGCCACACCCAAAAAATAAGTCACACCTACAGTGTGGCAATAAAAATTTGGCTGCCCATTACTCCATACATACATAAATACATAATACATACATACATATGTCATTGGCCAGTTTGGATTGCAATTCTTTGATATTTGAGGTGTGTCCACACTCAGGTTCTTTTCTTCCTATATTTTTTCCTTTCCCTTATTTAGGAATATCTCTTTTCTGCCCTAAACATTAGGTGATAGGCAACAGATTTGAACTTTGACTGAATGAGGCTGGTTCAAAGAAATTTGGAAGAAATTTAAGAGGGGAGGTTGCTCTCTGAAGTTTTGTTGTTAACACAGAGAATTGGAAGGACATGGACTGTATGTGTGCAAAATGGATTTGATACACTTCTCTGCAAATTCTCCGTGTAAGGAAAGCAGTGCAGGAATGGAGGAGGGAAGGAGGACTATAATATTAGTGAATGGATTCACATTGATTTGGAGAGAGATGCTGAAATAATATGTTTTAGGCATTCTGTTCCGGGTCTTTAGAGCTTTTAACTGGTGCTCTGCCTCAAGAAGAAGAAAAATAGCATTTTTTCTTTCTTTTTCCTTTTACAAACTCTGTGAAAACTGAGAAGCAAAACTTCTGCATTTATTTGCAACAAGTCAGGTATTTAAACCTTTCCATTTCTGCCACTGCTTGTTCCATATCCATCATCCATTCCTGTCACTTGTGTTTTCAGACACTTGGTGTCAACTGATTACCTGCAGAAGCCCTTAAGCTGGTTTTCATTCATCTTAATATCCTGCTTGCTGCTTAGAGTGGAGAATTGAAATGAATCCTCCTCTCCTCCCACGAAACTCACTCTACATATCCTTCTGGCAAACTACAGGACAATTGCTTTGGACCACTTCCTAATTTCATATAATTTATATAACATTTTCTGGGTGTGAAGACACATGTCCACTCATGCATTTTTTGGATACCCCACCCAAACAGCTGGCTTAATTTATTCAGTAAATATTGTATATTTTTTTAAATAATCCAACAAACGTTAGTAGGCATTTTTTTAAAAAAAGCATGCTTCTTAGTAGAGAATTCTAACCTGATATAGTTGTCGGAAACCTTTTCTATAATATTTAGGAGGAGGTAGGTTGTTTATTTTCAATTATTGTCAGTGGAAGATTCAAACTCAACCCAGTGGAAGACTCAAACTCAACCCTGATAAGACGGAGTGGCTGTGGGTTTTGCCTCCCAAGGACAATTCCATCTGTTCGTCCATTACCCTGGGGGGGGAATCACTAACCCCCTCAGAGAGGGTCCACAACTTGGGCGTCCTCCTCGATCCACAGCTCACATTAGAGATACATCTTTCAGCTGTGGCGAGGGGGGCGTTTAACCAGGTTCGCCTGGTGCACCAGTTGCAGCCCTATCTGGACCGGGAGTCACTGCTCACAGTCACTCATGCCCTCATCACCTCAAGGCTTGACTACTGTAATGCTCTCTACATGGGGCTACCTTTGAAAAGTGTTCGGAAACTTCAGATCGTGCAGAATGCAGCTGCGAGAGCAATCATGGTCTTCCCCAAATATGCCCATGTCACACTAACACTCTGCAGTTTGCGTTGGTTGCCGATCAGTTTCCGGTCACAATTCAAAGTGTTGGTTATGACCTATAAAGTCTTTCATGGCACTGGACCAGACTATCTCCGGGACCGCCTTCTGCCGCACAAATCCCAACTAAACAATGTCGTTTGGCGGGACCCAGGGGAAGAGCCTTCTCGGTGGAGGCCCTGGCAATCTGGAACCAACTCCCCCCAGAGATTAGAATTGCCCCCACCCTCCTCGCCTTTCATAAGCTCCTTAAAACCCACCTCTGCCGTCAGGCATGGGAAACTGAGATATTCTTTCCCCCTAGGCCTCTACAATTTATGCATGGTATGTTTGTATGTATGTTTGATTTTATAAATAAGGGTTTTTTAGTTGTTTTAGTATTGGATTGTTACATGCTGTTTTTATCACTGTTGTTAGCTGCCCTGAGTCCACGAAGAGGGGCGGCATACAAACCCAAAAAATAAATAAATAAATAAATAATAAATAAACAAAAATTGAAATTTCCATACAATGAGGGTGGGGAGGGAATCACCCCTTTTCTTTCTTTCTTTCTTTCTTTCTTTCTTTCTTTCTTTCTTTCTTTGCTTTAACAACCCTATAATCCCTTGCATCGGGGTGGAATCGGTGTGACTAGACAGATCTATAGCATTGCTGGCCAGTTGCCCCTTCCTGACACTTATGCAGAGTTTACAGCAGACAATTACTCATTGTTCCCAGAGAGAAAAATATCTGCTGCTGCCTAGGATCGAACTCACCGCCTCCTGATAGTCAGGTGAGAACCCTACCTCTAGGCCACTTGTTGGGGTTGACAATTTCCAATCAAATATTTAGCAAGAATTAGATGTATTAGAATTTTCACTGCTTAGCATTTAAAAGGACTTCATAAAATTCTGCAAATATGGAAAATAGCCGAGGTGGCGCAACAGGTAGAGTGCAGTATTGCAGGTCACTAAAGCTGACTGTAGATCTGAAGGTCAGCAGTTCAAATCTCATCACCGGCTCAAGGTTGACTCAGCTTTCCATTCTTCCGAGTGGGTAAAGTGAGGACCCAGATTATGGGGGCAATATGCTGGCTCTGTTAAAAAGTGCTATTGCTAACATGTTGTAAGCTGCCCTGAGTCTAAGAAGAAGGGCAGCA
>NC_091955.1:21710130-21722630 GCF_031021105.1 Erythrolamprus reginae | reverse complement strand
CAGACTTAGAGCTTGAAAAACAATTTCCCCCCCTAGTGGTTCTGTGGGCTTGGCTTGCTGGGCGTGTCAGGGGAAGGATACTGCAAAATCTCCATTCCCTCTCTACTCCTGGGGGAAGGATACTGCAAAATCCCCGTTCTCTCTCTACTCCAGGGGGAAGGATACTGCAAAATCTCCATTCCCTCTCTACTCCTGGGGGAAGGATACTGCAAAATCTCCATTCCCTCTCTACTCCTGGGGGAAGGATACTGCAAAATCTCCATTCCCTCTCTACTCCTGGGGGAAGGATATTGCAAAATCTCCATTCCCTCTCTACTCCAGGGGGAAGGATACTGCAAAATCTCCATTCCCTCTCTACGTTTGGGGGAAGGATACTGCAAAATCTCCATTCCTACCCCACTCTGTAGCCAGCCAGAGGTGGTATTTGCCAGTTCTCTGAACTACTCAAAATTTCTGCTACCAATTCTCCAGAACCTGTCAGAACCTGCTGAATTTCACCTCTGCCTTGAAGTATTATTGGGTTTAAAATGTGTGTGTACCGTATGTGGTGAGAATTGAGAATCCTGAGCTTTTCAGATAATTTCTACAACATATGGAATGACAGTGTTGCTTCATTTGTTGTTCTCTTCTTTGTCTCTGCTTGAGGATCTCCTGCTGGGACATTTTCTGTATTTGGTGAAGGCCTTATTGGGATAACCACAAGTTCTGAGAGCTTCCTTGATGTGATGGTGAGTTTGGTGGAAATCAGACTCTTGTCTGCCTCTGTCTTTGATTAGCCAACTTCAATTCTTCCTAGATAAGGCCCTGTACTACTTTCTTCTGAATAGAATACTATGAGCCACTTTACGTGTGGATGTCTTTTAAAGAAACACTAAAAATGCAGTAGGTTTAAAATGAGGAAATCTAATATTTCTTTGGGGAAATGTTATATTTGCCCTGGATTAGTTAAACTGGCTTTTCTCTGAACAAAATTATGAACAGTTTGCTTAAACTAATGTACCTTTTGATAGCTTGGATTATTAGCATAATTATTATTAATTAAACATGTAATCTGCCTGACTTTTGACGACTTTGTCTTTTGCCTGCCTAAGTTATCGACTTTTCTATTTTTGTGGGGTTTTATCCCTATAAATCTATTATGAAATTTGCCTAGAAGGGAAGTCTTGAAATCAACTTGGCCCAAGGTCTTCTTGGGACCAATATTATGCAATAATGCCTGGTTTGGATTTCATGTATGCATGTATTAATATTGTTTTGTTGTTTAATTTAATGCTATTTTCACTTATGACAACTTGTAATTAATTAACGCTGTTCATGTCATTCTGTAATCTCCCATGGGATGACTTGCTGGAAAGGTGAGGATATAAATTAGACTGAGTGATAAATTTGACAGTTTGAGAAAGTAAAAGATTTCACCATGGATTCTTCACCCTCAGGATAATTGCAAATGTTTCTCATGTTATTGTTGTTTGGCTCAGGTGATAAACTTGGTCGTACAAATGTTAGGACACACAAGGCTATAACACCTTCCATGATACCACAGTGGGCAAATATATGCTTGCCCATGCAGCACAATTCCAATGACCTCATTATTTAAAACTAACAAAACTAGAGTTGGACCCCAAAACTTTTTTTGAATTCATCACCCAAAGTTGGCAGAATTTCTCTTTCTTTTTTTCTTTCTTTCTTTCTTTCTTTCTTTCTTTCTCTCCTAATGTTTCTGGCTCCTTGTTGCTTTCCAATCCCAAAGGAGTGTGCCATTATTAGTCTAGGATAATGTTTCTCAACAACAGAAACTTTAAGATGTGTGAACTTCAAATCCCAGGATTCCCCAGCCAGCATAGTTTGCTGAGGAATTCTGGAAGTTGAAATCCACACATTTTAAAATAGTAAAGGTTGGAAAACACTGGTCTAGGATAAACCCATAGCTATGTGTTGTAAACATCATTGCTGCAGCACTTTATTTGGCCGCTGGGAATCAAATAATGAGGGTTGCCCAGGAAGTAATGCACCACACTTTTCCCCCTCAACATACAGTAATGGTACAAAGGCGAAACTTTAAATATACATTATTTGAATTGTCAGGAGTGCACGTATAAATTTTGTGTTTCTTCAGACAAATAGTGTAGCTGCAGCAGTGTTTTGAAATGATGTCTGTAAGTGATTTACGTTACAAGCAGCATGTTATCATTGACTTTCTCACTGCGGAGAAAGAAACTGTTGGGAACATTCACAAACGTTTGCCTACAGTTTATGGAGAATCTGCAGTCAAGGACACAGAGGTGAGGCCATTAGAGGTGATTCACACAGTGCAGAAGTGGCTTTGTGATCAGAACAAGGAGTGGTACCAATAGGGCATATAGGCCCTTGTGTCTCGCTGGACGAACAGAATAAAGATTAAATGGAAAAATAGGAACTATAGAAGAAACATCATTCTTTCTTGTGTTTAAATTTCATTGTGTTCAATAAATAATTGTTGAAGAAAAAAAATGTGGTGCATTACTTTCTGGGCAACCCTCATACATTTTCTCAAATCTACTGAGAACATGTTACTAATTGTAAAGAAACTAGTGACAGATAGGCTTTTTGTAGCAATTGGATGAGATGGAAGCTGTAGGACTAAATATTTTGCAGAACATAGAAGGCTGTAACAAAGTAGGGACTAAGTTACTAGAAATGTTTTGTGCCAGCTGAGAATATGAAAAATCTTGTTTCATCTCCTTCAAATGACAGGTTGATGACATCTGTAAACCTATTGCTTATACCTGTTAATAGGTCTAAGCACCTGTTTGAGAAAAAGACATTATTTAGAGTGCCATTGTTGAAACATGTTAAGCATTCAACCCTCTTTGGATAAGATTGTTATCTTATCATGGTATTGCTACATTTGTATTACAAAGGCAATTAAATAATGTAGACTTGACAAGCAGGGGGAGTAAAGAGGGGATGAAGCAATGTGTAAGAGGTTCTTTTTAGATGGGAACGTACTTGGTTTCTCCCACAATGTTTAACAAGGTTTCTATTGACTTCTATCACGCTCCATGTAAATGTAGAACATACAGATGTGAATGCAGTGCTCTCAACTGGCATGCAATCCTGCAAATTGTGGATTATAGCCAAAGTTATTAGAATAAAACAACATTTTATTTCAGAAATACAACTAGCCCACAATAAAATATTTTTGGAGCAGGTTCTTATTTTATTAGTTCCAGAAATCACTCATACGTTTGTGATCAAGCTTCTCAGCAAAGGTCAACTTATGTATCCTATGTTATCTGTATGGGACCTTGATATGAAATGATTGCAGTGCCTGAATATATGTGTATCTGCATGTTGTACAATACAGTGGTACCTCTACCTAAGAACGCCTCTAGTTACGAACCTTTGTAAATAAGAACTGGGTGTTCAAGATTGTTTTGCCTCTTCTCAAGAACCATTTTCTACTTACAAAACCGAGCCTCCAAAACTATAACTGGAAAAGGCAGGGAGAAGCCTCCGGGGGGTATCTCAAGGAATCTCCTGGGAGGAAACAGGGCTGGAAAAGGTGGGGAGAAGCCTCTGTGGGGCATCTCAAGGAATCTCCTTGGAGGAAACAGGGCTGGAAAAGGTGGGGAGAAGCCTCGTGGGGCCTCTCTAGGAATCTCCTGAGAGGAAACAGGGCTGGAAAAGGCGGGGAGAAGCCTCCATGGGGCCTTTCTAGGAATCTCCTGGGAGGAAACAGGGCCTCCACCCTCCCTGTGGTTTCCCAATCGCACACATTATTTCCTTTTACATTGATTGCTATGGGAAAAATTGCTTCTTCTTACAAACTTTTCTACTTAAGAACAAATTAAGTTCATAAGTAGAGGTACCACTGTATAAAGCTTCGCACATAAAGGTAAAAGTGGCATAATGATAAGAATTTAGGGGTAATCAATGGAATCTCCTGGGGTGATAAGCAAAGCCCAACTGACAAAATCATCATCACAATGCAAGGCTCATCTCTTATATCAATGTTGCAATGTTGTACAGGCATAGAAAATAGAAGAAACTACAGTAGTACCTCTATCTAAGAACACCTCTACTTACAAACTTTTCTAGATAAGAACCAGGTGTTCAAGATTATTTTGCCTCTTCTCTTGCATTTTCCACTTACAAACCCGAGCCTCCGAAACTGTAATCGGAAAAGGCAGGGGGAAGTCTCCCCGTGGCCTCTCTAGGAATCTCCTGGGAGGAAACAGGGCCAAAAAAGGTGGGGTGAAGCCTCTGTGGGGCCTCTCTAGGAATCCCCTGAGAGGAAACAGGGCTGGAAAAGGCAGGGGGAAGTCTCCCCGGGGCCTCTCTAGGAATCTCCTGGGAGGAAACAGGGCCAAAAAAGGTGGGGTGAAGCCTCTGTGGGGCCTCTCTAGGAATCTCCTGAGAGGAAACAGGGCTGGAAAAGGCAGGGGGAAGTCTCCATGGGGCCTTTCTAGGAATCTCCTGGGAGGAAACAGGGCCAAAAAAGGTGGGGTGAAGCCTCTGTGGGGCCTCTCTAGGAATCTCCTGAGAGGAAACAGGGCTGGAAAAGGCGGGGAGAAGTCTCCATGGGGCCTTTCTAGGAATCTCCTGGGAGGAAACAGGGCCAAAAAAGGTGGGGTGAAGCCTCTGTGGGGCCTCTCTAGGAATCTCCTGAGAGGAAACAGGGCTGGAAAAGGCAGGGGGAAGTCTCCCCGGGGCCTCTCTAGGAATCTCCTGGGAGGAAACAGGGCCAAAAAAGGTGGGGTGAAGCCTCTGTGGGGCCTCTCTAGGAATCTCCTGAGAGGAAACAGGGCTGGAAAAGGCAGGGGGAAGTCTCCATGGGGCCTTTCTAGGAATCTCCTGGGAGGAAACAGGGCCAAAAAAGGTGGGGTGAAGCCTCTGTGGGGCTTCTCTAGGAATCTCCTGAGAGGAAACAGGGCTGGAAAAGGCGGGGAGAAGTCTCCATGGGGCCTTTCTAGGAATCTCCTGGGAGGAAACAGGGCCTCCACCCTCCCTGTGGTTTCCCAATCACACACATTATTTCCTTTTACATTGATTGCTATGGGAAAAATTGCTTCTTCTTACAAACTTTTCTACTTAAGAAAAATTAAGTTCATAAGTAGAGGTAACACTGTATAAAGCTTCACACATAAAGGTAAAAGATCCCCTCACACCTATGTGTTAGTCATTCCTGACTCTAGTGGGTAGTGTTCATCTCCATTTCAAAGCTGATGAGCCACTGCTGTCCGAAGACATCTCCGTGATTATGTGGCTGGCATGACTAAATGTTGAAGAAGAATGGAACGCTGTTACCTTCCCATCAAAGTGGTGCCTATTTTTCTACTTGCATTTTTATATGCTTTCAAACTGCTAGGTTGGCAGAAGCTGGGACAAGTAATGAGAGCTCAGTCCGTTTCGCAGTGCTAGGTGGTGCAGGGGTTAGAATGCAGTACTGCAAGCTACTTCTGCTGATTACCAGCTGCCAGCAGTTTGGCAGATCAAATCTCAGTAGGTTCAAGATTGATTCAGCCTTCCAAGGTTGGTAAAATGAGGACCCAGATTGTTGGGGCAATGTGCTTATTCTCTGTAAACCACTGTAAAGAACTGTGAAGCAGTATATAAGTCTAAATGCTATTGCTATTCGAATCTATGAACTGCCGACCTTTCTGATTGACAAGCTCAGCATCTTAGCCATTGAGCCACCCCGTCCCCTGTTTAGCTTTTCCAAAAGATCTTGATTATATTTCAATTTTTGTCATTATCATACATATTCATTCTATCCCCCACAATAGTGCCCTAGGGGAAGAAAATCTTCACAAGGGCAGTTGGGGAGCTTGGAGCCTGGGGGAATGAGAAGAGGAAACAATGGAGAATGTGAAAAGAGAAACATAATGCAACTTTTCTCATAGTATCATCACCTCGAGGCTCGACTACTGTAATGCTCTCTACATGGGGCTACCTTTGAAAAGTGTTCGGAAACTTCAGATCGTGCAGAATGCAGCTGCGAGAGCAATCATGGGCTTTCCCAAAAATGCCCATATAACACCAACACTCCGCAGTCTGCATTGGTTGCCGATCAGTTTCCGGTCACAATTCAAAGTGTTGGTTATGACCTATAAAGCCCTTCATGGCACCGGACCAGATTATCTCAGGGACCGCCTTCTGCTGCACGAATCCCAGCGACCAGTTAGGTCCCACAGATTGGGTCTTCTCCGGGTCCCGTCAACTAAACAATGTCGTTTGGTGGGGCCCAGGGAAAGAGCCTTCTCTGTGGCGGCCCCGGCCCTCTGGAACCAACTCCCCCTGGAGATTAGAATTGCCCCCACCCTCCTTGCCTTTCGTAAACTCCTTAAAACCCACCTCTGTTGTCAAGCGTGGGGGAACTGAGACATCTCCCCCTGCCTATGTAGTTCTAGTGCATGATATGACTGTATGTATGTTTTTATATTGGGGTTCCTTGCTTTTAGATTTTTAAATGTACAATTGTTATCTTAGATTTTAATTATTAGATTTGTCAATATATATTGTTTTTATCATTGTTGTGAGCCGCCCCGAGTCTGCGGAGAGGGGCGGCATACAAATAATAATAATAATAATAATAATAATAATAATAATAATAATAATAATAATAATCTGGGAATATCTAGTAAAACTAATTGACAGAACAATCCTTGGAAATTCTTCACCACAACATGAGATGATGGCCATTAACTTAATGACTTTAAAACAACAAGGCAAATTATGCACAATGGACTATCACTGACTATTACTTATACTGACTGATATTTCCAGAATCAAGAAGTAGATAAAGACTATTGTTATTATATTTTCCTACCTTGGGGTTTCCATCTTGAAGGAATGCCTGGTCGGCGGTTTAAACCGCCGGCCGAAATTACCTGCGGGGCCGGGGAGACGCTGTCAGCAGCTCTGTGTGGCTCCAGACTTCTGGGTTCCTCTGGAACCCCGAAGTTCGGCTTTTGGCAGCGCGCCAGGGTGGCGTGCTGCCTGCTGGGATGTGGGGGAAGTCCTGGATCGCCCTATTTAAGGGCGATCCGGACAAGACCTCCCCCTTGCTCTAGCTCCTCTTAAAGGGAACACCCGCCCACCCTCCGCTATCAACAGTGTGTCCTAAGGAGGTCGCCTTTGGGGCCGAATAGGAATTTTTTGCGGCCTCCCCTTTAGAGGCGGCCTTTTTTTCACCTATTCCACACTGACGGTGTGGACTGGATTGGTTAGGGGGTGCGGCACACTTAGTGGTATAGGCCTCCCTTTGGTCATTGGGGTTTGGCAGGTTAGGGGCAGAAATGGGCAATTAGAAGCAACTGCGCATGCTCCTTTGGGCATCCTTCAAAGGGTGATGGACCGCCTCTCTCCAAGAACTAGAGGTTGGAACAACGTCGGGGATTGGAGAGAGGATGTCCATGGGAATCACCGGATCCAATTTCCATGGGGATTGGAGGGTGGACTCCTCCCACACGACGAAGGGGCGTGGCTTGGATCCAGGTGAAGGTGGTACCTTCACCTGGGTCAGCAGGGAGTTTTTGCCCAATGTTGCCAAGGAATGTTATGGTAGGAATTTCCGCCCCGTTAGTTTTGGCCTCTGCAGGTCCTTAGTTCGTTCTGAATTTAAATATTTAAATTGGCATATGCAAATTTATTTAAATTTATGTTAATTCAATAAATGACCCATATTTAATCCACAATATGTCTCAGCGTCGTTACTCGGCTTCCGGGGGTAAATTGATGATTCATTGTATCACTTATTTAATTAATTGAAAGTGATGATGGCAAGGAGGATTTCCCATGAGAACCTTGGACCAAGGACCCTGTCTTTAGTCAAAGATATTTCACTTTGAAAGAGTCAGTTTTGCTTTCTCATTGTCTATAAGTTAGATTTGTTCCATTTCAACTCTGAATTGACTCCCATTATCTTCCTCCCAGAAAACAACACAAAAGTAAATTCAAAGTTTTCCTAATACACATATTTTGTGTGAGAGATGGTTTCCTTACTTATTTTTTTAAAATTAATCATTCTTTAATATCCTGTTCTTTTATAAGTTTTTTCTTTTACCAACCATAAAGGAAAAAAAATATTCAGCCCAAATGCCAGTCAATCTACTTTATATCAAGTTCTTGAACAAGCTATGTCATACAAAACAACAACAACAAATGATGGCTTAGAGAGTTGCCCCACCATGTTCCAGAAAAGTAAATATTGAAGGTTAACCTTGTGACAGTGTAGAAATTGGGCTGGGAAGTATATTTTCTGAAATGTAAACTGAATTAAAATTTTCGTAGTCTGAAACTATCACTGATGTCTTCACACAACAGACAAAGACAATTGAAGCAATGGACTTTTGCTACCAAAAGACAATCATATGAAACAGGGGTGAATTCTTACTTACCTCATGTTCTGTCTGGGTCACTCCGGAAGCCAATACCAACCCAAAAAGAGAAGCCAGACACACCGGTAAAAGGCAAAGACAGTTTATAAAATTCAAGAAAAACACAGGTAACAGAAAATGTCCTTACAAACAGGAAAACGCTGTATCTTCAAATGTATCCACAAAGGCAAAAGTCCATGCAGCAATACAGAATTCTTGTTGCCAAGACGAGGCTGTAGATAGCAGACCTACACCTCCCACGGGTCTTCCAAACTGCTGGGCCACAAGCCAGGAACAGAGACGTCGAGAACAAAGCAGGACACCGTAACTCCAATTGATAACACTCCACATGGCTTCAAGGGCTTGCCTGCCTTTTAAACCCTGCTAAGGAGGACCACACCCAAGCCCAGCTGTTCCTACTTCAGTGCTGATAATACTTCTTTAATTGCTCCTTTCTTTGCTCTGAACGTCTCTGTCGCATGTCAATGACGGCTTGTGCTTCATCACCTAATGACTCCAAGCTACTGGCTGGGGAGAGCCCCCCCCGGGGCTCTCATGCTGTTCTCTTTCGTCCCATTCCTGACTTTCCTCTCCCCCATCCGACTGTTCAGCCCCTTCCTCTTCGCTGTCATTCTCCTCCGGGCATGGAGCCAGCAGAGACACAGCCGGTCCCTGAGCAGCCTCAGGCTGAAACACAACACCTCACCACCAGTTTGCTTCCTCCTGCGCATGCCCAGCAGCAAACCCAGGAAAATATATCAAAAGAAAAAAGGATGGCAATGTCCACTGATTGGTATCGACGGAACCGGCTCTATGACCTCATCACCAGTTTACTACCGATTCTATAGAACTGATGTAAACCAGGTGGAACTCATCTCTGATATGAAGCGATCTTTGTGACTGCATGGTTAGAACTCAAAATAAAAATGGCTTTAGCCATTGTTATTATTATTATGCAGAAACTATATCTCATTATGCAGAAACTTAGGTAAACAATGTATTTTCTCATCCATTGTAATTCAAATAATAGCAACAATCTGAGCTACTTTTAACCAAGAGATTATAATCAATAAAAACTTTGCTGGTTAATGGCTGTGAGCCAACTTTGGTTTGTATATGGATTACTTGCACAATTAATAGCAGTATATATGAACAAAATTTCCCATTATCATCCAGGCTTAAATATGTTATTGATTGCAGCCAATCAATCAATCAATCAATCAATCAATCAATCAATCAACCAACCATTTTTTGCATTTAAATACCTTCTTCACATGGCAATAAACATCATCTGCAGGTCAAAAAGCAGTATAAGGTATCCTTAAATTATTATTATTATTTATTAGATTTGTATGCTTTGCTCTATACAGTAAATAAATTTATTAGGACTGTCAAATCGAAAATGGCAAAATGGAGAAGATTTAGTTATAACGATGGCACATACCTCTCTGTCTGAGATGAGAAAAATTAAATTGAATTTCATTTAGAATAGAAAGGAGGCAACGTATAGATAAGGCATAAATTCCCAAAGCCTGAAAGGACTTATTCCGTCAGTTCATAAAGGATTTTTAAAATATTATGTTGACTTCATTTTGAAATGTTCATATATCAATAAGGGTAGGTTGCCTGTCATCTAGTGGGCTATCTTCTTAGTGATGCATTATAAAAAGACAACTAGTTTACCTCTATCAACTAAGCTCTATGTCCGGAACACAGCAATAAATATGAATTATGTATCATATACTGTATACCCCACACTGAGTTCAGTGAGACTACTCTTTAAGAGAGTGAGACAATTAGTTGGGTTGTTTTTCATAACTGCTCCTTGTTTTACAGAGGTGGCATTCATCTAGTGATGTGTCGGTGCCTGGAGGCTTTTAGGGCCTGGATAATAATAATGATGATGATGATGATGATGATGATGATGATGATGATGATGTGGTAGGCTCTGGCCCAGCTCCTTCCCCAAGGAATGTGGAGGTGGATATGGGGGAAACATCCACATGCCACAGGCCTGTTTTGCTCCTGATAGAATCTCCCGACGAAGTCTCCTCTGATGAAGGAAGCATGAGTGGCAGGGAAGAGGGGAGTTTGGCAGACAGCCCAGGAAGAGATCAATCATGCTTATCATCCCTGGATTCTGAACAAGAATGTATGACGGACCCACATATGCGTAGAGTGATGCATAGGAGAGAACAACTGAATGATTATTACAGGAGATAAGTGAGGCCACCTGTGGTTGGGTGGGGCTGCTGTAATTAGTGCTACAGATAAAAAGAGCAGCGTGCTGGTTTAGCCTTGAGGAAGTTTATCTGATTCATAGTTTCATCAAGATCGTGGTTTTGCTGTTTCCCTGTTCAAGACTATGTGTGGCCTTTCTGGACTTTGGAATTGGACTCAATTTCCCAGTTACTGGGTGAGAAATTGGATTGCATTTAACCTGTGCCTTGTGTGTACCAGCAAATCCCTTTGACATTTAAAAAGGGAGTTTTTTCTGCTTCTCTGTTGATAAAGACTTTTGGTTTTCCTTCTATTGTGGGGCGTGTGTCTTTTGGGACTAATTACCCTGTAATTACAGGCTGTTGGGACACGCCGGCAGAAATAATAATAATAATAATAATAATAATAATAATAATAATAATAATAATATAAAGGGATTCCCTTCATTTTTGCCGCTGCTGCTTTGAATCCTAGTGAGGGGAGCCTCAGAGGAATCCCCGCACTTCAGCTGACAACAGAAGTCCAGAGGCAGGGCATCCCAGCGGTGGCAGCTCGGGTAAGGTGAAAATAGTTCGGAAGAAGAGACAAAAAAATCTTAAGCACCGGGTTTGTATCATGAATAGTTCGCATGAAGAGGGATTCATAAGACAAGGTATCACTGTATTCCCTATGGGCCAGTTTGGCCAAAATCAGAAGTCAATGCTGGCAAAAAAAAATTGTAATCACAAACATTGCAAGCGACAATAAATGTCGGCCACTTGCTGAGCGCCCAAAATGTGGTCATGTGACTGTGGAGGTGGGAGGCAACATTGGAACTTATAAGTATCCCTGGGGAAGTCCATTGTAACTTTGGACAATCACTAAGCAACCAGTTGTAAGTTGAGAACTACCTGTGTAAGAAAATGTATGAAATATACCTAGCTATTTGTTTTTAAAACACTACATGAAGCTTTTGCTGAATATAGGTTTTTTGCATATAACTTTCTCAAAAGTATACACTCTCCATCAATATACTTCATTATGATATTCCTCTGATATAAGCATTTATGGAGTATTTCATATTTTGAGCTGGAAAATCTATCAAGAGTAGCATTTGCAGGCTCCATAAATTGCGTATTCATCTGAGCATTAATATATTTTGTTTTGACAGATCATGCTATTAAAAAAATATGATAGATTTCTCTAACATCCCTAGTTCTTAAGAATCATGAATAAGAGTGTGCTCCAAATACAGCTATAGTACATGTGTATCATTTCAACTGTAAATCAATTGTATGCTTATAAAGGAACAAAATACACCAAGTTAAGTAGAAGGGTGGAAAAATACAACACACATCATTGTACAAAACAAAAGATTATAAAACTTTTTTGTGTTTTGGACACCTACAACATTCATTAGTCACCTCCTCTCAAGTTTAAAATTCCCATCTTCTAAATCTCCTTGTTTTGGTGAACAGCCAAATATAAAAATATTTCTCCTTGTTCTTAATGCTCTTTCATCACAAGCAGTTGTGGTGAACAAAGTTCATCATGTGGCAGCACCAAAGTTAATTCCATCAGAGGGAAAAACAAAACAAAGCATTAGATAGTTGCTCAAGAATGGAGGAGCAGGTGTACTTGCATAATTCAATTTCAGTTTTTGTAAAACGATTCATCCTTTTCCTGTAAATCGTTATTTGCATAATCAAAACAGATTGGTCAAAAATAAAGACGCAAACGGGCAGTTTTTTGTGTATTGTCCTATTAACTAAAATACTATTTTCCATCTGTCCCATTTTACAACTGACCATGTATCTTTATTTATTTGACTTCTATGTTCCTTTCAGTTAGTTCCAATATCCTATTCCTGTTCTCAGAAGTTTCACAGGCAGTTCAAGACTAGAGTTCAAAACATATTGATTGCGTGGGGAATTTATGTCT
>NC_091955.1:21645130-21707630 GCF_031021105.1 Erythrolamprus reginae | reverse complement strand
TCTGAAATCATGCCCATCAGTTCATGAAGAGTCAGACATAAACAATATCGACAACAAGATACACACCCGGAATTGTTAACAACCTTCTGTTCAAGGATTTAGAAGTGCTGGCTAGAAACTAACCACATTTTGAAATGGTGGAGCGTCAAGAACTGTGGATTTCAGAGAAATTCAGGTTTGAAGAAGTGCAATTCCAACATTTTCCAACATTTTTCAACATTAAGACACAACGTTAGTGTGTCGCCAATGTTGTGGCGACACACTAATTAACAGATTTTATAGATGAAGCACATCTTAAATTTAAATGTTTGTAGGTTAGAGGTAACTCCGGGGGCATCATTCTATGGATTCAAAATTTGGAGTCTTTGAGTTTTTGTGAGCAGACAACGGTTGACTGGTTAATCACGCATGACATGTGTTGATTGACTTTATGCTAATCAAATGGCAACTATTTTATAACCCATAAGGGAAAAATATTATTTTTGCAGACTGCTGTAAACCTTAGAGAAATCCAGGACCATTTGTTAGGGAACTGTCTTTGTTTGTTTGTTTGTTTGTTTGTTTGTTTGTTTGTTTTTGTTTGTTTGTTTGTTTGTTTGTTTGTTTGTTTGATTGATTGATTGATTGATTGATTGATTTTTATGTCGGCCTTCTCCTTAGACTCAGGGCGGCTTACAACCTGTTAGCAATAGCACTTTTTTAACAGAGCTAGGCTATTGCCCCCACAATCCGGGTCCTCATTTTACCCACCTCAGAAGGATGGAAGGCTGAGTCAACCTTGAGCCGGTGATGAGATTTGAACCGCTGACCTTCAGATCTACAAGTCAGCTTCAGTGGCCTGCAGTACAGCACTCTACCTGCAGCGCCACCCCAGCTCCAATCAATCAATTGAACCACCTAAAGTAAAAGATGCACAGTGGGCAACCTATGGATTTCAACTGCCAGAATTCCCGAGCCAGCCAATTCTGGGAGTTGAAGTCCACAGCTCATAAACAGTCTGTAGTTGCCCACTCCTGGTTTAGATAATGCATAAGCTGTTTCGCTCAACTTGTCTCATCCTTAAAAATACTGTATAGTGAAAAACCATACATCATTGTTTCACTGATGTATGTTCCCAAGCCTGTTAGGTTTTCTTACAACTGATCCATGTTCATTATGACTTTAGGTCATTCAGTATTCATGTCAGAGTTTGTATTCTGGCAGTTTGGACTGGTTTGGGTGAACCAGTAGTAGCAACTATATACAATATTTATTTGTTTGTTTGTTTGTTTGTTTTTGTTTGTTTGTTTTTTGTTTGTTTGTTTGTTTATGTCATGGTTTGAGTGATTAATGTCCATTTGAACATTAACCCACCGTGGAGGTGATGGATGAGAGCCCATTCATTTGTTTTTAAAACAAGATTTATTTTTATTATAAAAGTAGAAAATAAACATGACCCAGTGGACAAAACAACAAATACGTCTTCACATGATGGAGGTTAGAATAGAAATGGAGATCTTTGCATGAAGAAGAAGGATGTGAGGTTAGATGTGGCAGGATATTACATCATAATAGGAGGATCTTAATAAAACACACACAGTTAACTATTTAATTACTGAATGTCTCTAGGGCTGTCAATATTCAGCATGACAATTTATTTATTTATTTATTTAGTCATACAAATATAGTATTGTATTGTAGTATGTTTAACATAATATAAGTATAAAGTAGAGATAGAAAAGATAAAAAGACATTAGGACAGGAACGATAGGCACAAATTTGCACTTATGCACGCCCCTTATAGACCTCTTAGAAAAGGGGAGAGGTCTATTGTAGATAATGTAAGGTTGAAGGTTTTGGGATTGCGGGAATTGGTGATCCTTTTTCGTTCAGATCCTAAGATAATAAGCCATCAGTTAAGCCTGCCAAAACAGTTCAGTGCATATATGCAAGAAGTAAATTTTATTCTATTTTAATGAGGCTCATTCATATCTACTGTAAGGATACAAAGAATTGCAGTGTAACCAGTTTCCAAATGCACACATTTACACCTGTAAGTGTGGAATACTGCACCTTTGGCTAATCTTACAAGGATCCACACACACAGTTAAATTACAATAATATTCCAGTAGTCAGGCATTCATTATTTTAAGAAATGTTGTGTTCTATTGTTGGCCTGATGGTTGCATATTGCTGAGTTTATAATAGTGATGTTAAATATCAAGAAAAACATAAAGGAAGGTTATTGGATGTCTGGAAGAAGGAACAAGGAGATAATTGTCTCCTCTCCCCCATGAGCTTCTATTTTCTTCCTTCCTTTTCCTTCCTTCTTTCCTTCCTTCCTTTTCCTTCCTTCCTCCATCCCTCCCTCTCTCCTTCCTTCCTTTCCCTTCCTTCCTTCCTTCCTTCCTTCCTTCCTTCTCATTCCTTCCCTCCCTTCCTCCCTGCCTCCCTCCCAAGAATTATTAATCCCTGGTCTTTCTAGAAGAACAGATATAAATATAAATATATGGATCGTTTTATATAAAAGATGCTCTTTTCAGTATTTTAGCTAATGCATAGATAGTTCTAAAACTCATAAAGATTCATTCGTGCCCTACTCCTATAAAACATTTAGTAGGTGGAACATGAGAAAAAGTGAAGATATCGTGGTAAAGTCTTGCCTAAACACCATCATTGACTATTATTGTAAACTCTGTTTCCAAAAAAACCATGTGTAAATAAAAGTGTCTATAAAAGCAAATTTCTCCCTCCAAGGATTCAGTGCTGAGATTTATCAGCAAAGAATATAACTAAACTGACTGCATGAAACTGTCTTAATTCTTCATAAACCGTAGACAGGAGCATTGGTTTCATCTTCCAGCTTTGCTGCTCTTCCTCCTAAAGTTATGGGAACTAACATCATCAATGAAGTAGAAATAGGATGAGGTTCTTTGCTCTTTCCATTTCTAGGTTATTTCCTTTGCTTGCCTCCTTTACCCCGTTTGGTCACGACTAGGTTCTGGTTTTGCTTTTATGTTAATAACAAGTGAGTCACAAAAAGAGCTTAGTCATAGGCAGCACTTTTCCTCATGTTCCTTCCATCCCTTTATTTTTTATTTCTTGTTTCTTCCATGTTGTCTTGCAGGAGAAGGTTTTCTCACCTCCCTTATGAAACCAGGAGCACCTGGTTATGGAGCCCCTCCCTTATGAAACCAGGTTGCAACGCCTTGGTCACTTTAGCCTTGAAAGATGGCATTTAAGGGGTGACTTGATCGAAGTGTATAAAAGCATGCCTGGGGTAGAAAAGGTGGATAGAGAAAAAATATTTTCTCTATCACACAGTACTAGGATGGGGGGGGATACTCCCCAAAACTCATAGGTAAGACAGTGAGGACAAATCAAGGGAAATATTTCTTCACCCATGTTGTGGTTGGCTCTGGCCCAGCTCCTGCCCCAGGGAATGGGGAGGTGGATGCAGGGGAAAATGCAACATGTCACAGGCCTGTGTTATTGCCGACAGAATCAGGTTAGAGTTTAGTTTCCTCGGACGAAGAAGAAGGTGGGAGTGACTTAGTTATCTGTGTGTGCTTCTGGTATTGATTTTTGCAGCAAACTATACTAGCTATCATTAGGGAAAACACTATTTTAACACCCCCTAAAGATGACAAGAGAACCAGTTTGGTGTAGTGATTTAAGGCAATGTTCTGCCGGCGTGTCCCAACCACCCATAATTACAGAGTAATTAGTCCAAAAAGACACACCACACGATAGAAGGAAAACCAAAAGTCTTTATCAACAGAAAAACAGAAAAAAACTCCCTTTTTGAATGTCAAAGGGATTTTCTGGTACACACAAGGCACAGGTTAAATGCAATCCAATTTCTCACCAAGTAACTGGGAAATTGAGTCCAATTCCAAAGTCCAGAAAGGTCACACACAGTCTTGAACAGGGAAACAGCAAAACCACGATCTTGATGAAACTATGAATCAGATAAACTTCCACAGGGCTAAACCAGCACGCTGCTCTTTTTATCTGTAGCACTAATTACAGCAGCCCCACCCAACCACAGGTGGCCTCACTTATCTCCTGTAATAGTCATTCAGTTGTTCTCTCCTATGCATCACTCTATGCATGCGTGGGTCCGTCATACGTTCTTGTTCAGAATCCAGGGATGATAAGGATGATTGATCTCCTCCTGGGCTGTCTGCCAAACTCCCCTCTTCCCTGCTACTCACGCTTCCTTCATCAGAGGAGCCTTCATTGGGAGATTCTCTCGGGAGCAAAACAGGCCTGTGGCATGTGGATGTTTCCCCCACATCCACCTCCATAATCCTTGGGGCAGGAGCTGGGCCAGAGCCAACCACAACAGGCACTAGGTTATGTTCTTTCTGGCTCTCTGGTAGACTTCTCCCAAAAATTTACAGGTACAAATTTCAGACACACACACGTTTGAAAATTCAAAACAATGTTCTTTATAATGAAAATTCACTTAAACTAAGCCCTCTTTTGGTATAGCAAAGAGCACTTGTCTCCAAACAAACTGGTAATTTGTACAAGTCCTTTATCAGTTCTGTGATACTTAGCTTGCAGCTGTGAGGCAATTCCCTGTCCTTCTTCTTTCACAAAGTGAAACACACTTTGCTCTGGTTTAGTTTCAAAGCAGGGAAAAATCAGCACACAAAAAGTCAAAGTCAGTAAAGCAGTCACGAAACACAACGATCAGATAATCCTCCACAATGGCAAAACCCACAGGCTGCTATTTATAGCAGCCTCACTAATTACCACAGCCCCACCCAACCACAGGTGGCCTCATTTTCTTTGATAATAATCTCTCAGTTGTTGTTGCCTATGCATCGCTCTCCGCATGCGTGGCTGTATCATTAACTCTTGTTCCGAATCCAAGGAGGAGCTAGATAATTGATCTCCTTCTGAGCTGTCTGCCACACTCTCCTCCTCCCTGTCACTCATGTCTTCTTGGTCAGGGGAGCCTTCATCAGCAGATTCCACTGGAGGCAAAACAGGCCAGCAGCATGTGGATGTCTCCCCCACATCCACAGTCCTTGGGGCAGGAGCTGGGCCAGAGCTAACCACAACAGGTTAGAAACTGGAATCCATAAATTTTAATCCTGCCATAGGCATAAAGCTACCTGGGTGATCCTGGGCCTGTCCCTTCTTCTCAGACCTAGGAAGGAAGCAAGGACAAAGCATTTTGGTGGGGAAAGCCTGCCTATCCCTGCATCAGAGGTATCAATAGGCTGTGACTGTTGGAATACAGCACTGCCTCTTTTTTATATTCAACATGTGTGTGAGGCATGTAACCCTGGATTTACTGGAAGAACTTTCCCGCCTTCCTACTTTACGTGTGTTTCTTGAAATTGGCAAAAATTCAGGCCTCTGGGAGGTGATTCCAGTCAGCACCAATGCTAATAACATAATTATATAAGCAGACTGGCTCTGGTTTTTGGCCGAGAGTAAGAAACTTACAGTATTTATATATGCTAATATAGATTTAATTCTCTTGTTTTCATCTTTTTGGTGTTTTCTAATGCTTTCAGTTGCCTGAAGCATTCTATAAATGAAAAAGGTGGACTGTATCTATAATTCAGAAAGAAAAATGCTAATAAAAAGGCTTGCACAAAGCACCTCCACAATTTTATCTATAACAACCAATAGTAGTGGCTCATACAAATGAGATACTCTGAGTTCAATGCAACATACATATTTCTCAACTCAGCGCAACAAGTAGGAACAAAACACACACCATTTAGGTGTGCACCGCCCATAGGTTTACCGTATTTTTATTTCAAAGAATACTATGACTGTCTTCTTGTAAATGCATCCTGCCATGTTGCTCACTTTGCAGAAAATATGTGAACTGACATGTTTTCCATTTGACATCCTTGAAAGAATTTCTTCAATGGTGCTTTCTAAGGAAATCAACCAGAGTTCCTTAAACAGTGTTTTCAAGTAGTGTCCTATTGTGGAAATGTCTGTAATCTCTTGATATTCTCCATCAGTTCTTCCTTCGCAATGAAAGGAGAATTATGAGCGGGACTCAACTGCGATTTTAGTATTCCTTGGGAATGGCCTGACCTCTGTTTAACCCTGAAGATAATTATGGTAAAACAATAGCAGTGAAACTTCCACTAACTAGAACTAGCAGGGAAAGGAGCCACGTGCTACTGGCATCCATCACAAGGGCTATTTGGATAATGAGGAGAGATGGCTACTGACATATTTCAGCAGAGGTAGTCTTCTTGCTGGGAGCATTTTTCAAAATGCCAAATGCTATCAGAGTTAAAAGGCAAACATAGCGCTCTCTATAGCTTTGTCCAGAGGTCTTGGAGAAAAATTGACAACATGGAATTTTGCCACATCAGTTGTTTTCATGCACTAGAAAAAGCTTCTGCCCTTTCTATCCTGAACTATTCAAGACTGTCAGAAAGTTTAGTCCTACTAAAGGACTACATTATTGTGGTCAGTCAGAAAACCCCATTCCTTTTACAACCTTGAGGAAGTAGATAATCTGATCATTGATGCACATCTCTTTTAGTGAGCTCAGGAATATGTACCCTTTGGAACATAGCTATTTGGATGCTTTCCCATCTAGTAAATAAACGAGAAGTACTCGATGTGGCATAGTGGATAAGGTCAAGAGTAACTTCAGTTCAAGTTTCCATTCAGCCACAAAGCTCGCCGAATGACATTGGATCAGTCCCTTTTCCATTGCGCAGCTTACTTCACAAGGAATTGTTGAAAGCTGTTATAATCAGCTTTATATAAGTTAAAGAAACAGAGAGGCGGGAGGAGGGGAGGAAAGAGGAGAGGAGAGATCACCGTAGCCGTTTCTTTCCTTCATTTGGAGCTGTGATGCCGAACCTTTTTTTGCTCAGGGGCCAAAAGGGTGCACACATGCACGATAACATGCAGGCATGTGCCAACACTCATAATGCACTGCCCTCCTCCCTGCGCATATGTGCACGACCTTCCACACTGCTTCAGCTCCACACCTGTGTGCAAAACTCACTGAAGCTTCCAAACTTCCAGTAGGCCCGTTGGGCTATTTTTCACCCTCCCCTGGCTTCAGAAAAGCTTCAGGGATGGGCTCTGGGGGATCTTATGAAGCCTGGGGAGAGCAAAAATGCCACAAAACCACCCACTCATGGCTGGAGAAATTACTATTACTATTTAATACTACACCATTTGGTTCAGAATACTTTTTTCCTTGTTTTCCTCCTCTAAAATCTAGGTGCATATTAAGCACCGGTGCGTCTTATACACTGAAAAATACGGTACTTTACTTCAGGGCTGGGATTCTCCCGGTGCCTGTCGATCATCAGAGAACCAGTTGCAAAGGCAGCACAAGACTCCGCCCACCCACCCAGAGGCTGCCATTTGGGTTCTTTTACCCTTTGCGCAGGCACAATTTTATCCTGTATTGAAGTATTTCAGTACTACTCCCCAGCTTGCACCGATGTTATGTGCTCTATTGGCATGACTGCCCTTTTAAAACTGACCATTACGGGTGACCAGTAGTGTCGGGTGAACTGAACTTGCAAAGTTCGGGCTCGTGCAGAACTTTGTAGTATTGGGCATGCTGAACCCGAACCCGAACCCGAACCCGGACTTTTAAAAAAGTTTGGGTAAAGTTTGGGTTCGAGTTCGGCGTACACTCGAACACCGCGAAATGCCACTACCTGGGAGGAGACTGGGGAATCCCATCGTGGGATTCCCCATCTCCTTTTGCTTGCGGCGCTGCAAGCAAAAGGAGGTGAGAATTCCCATGATGGGATTCTGGGGGTGGGGCTTTGATGTCACGGAGACTCCTTCCTCCCCATTTCAGCTGGCCAGGAAGTAGTCTCCGTGATGTCAAAGCCCCGCCCCCGGAATCTCATCATGGGATTCCCCACCTCCTTTTGCTTGCTGTGGCATCCTTTTCTGTTTATTTTTACAGAAAAGGACGCCGCAGCGGCTTGCTGCTGTTCAGGTTCGGTTTTGGGTTCAGGTTCGGCGAACTCACCCGAACTTCACGGCAAAGTTCGGGTGAGTTCACCGAACCTGAACTTCATTGGGTTCACCCAACACTGGTGACCAGGAGTCTGTCCAAATGAGATTTATCCTGCAGCTTCAACTGGAAAGCACAGGAGAAGGCAGGCACCAAGCTCCCAGCAATAAAAATTGTAGCAGCAAAGAAAAGCAGTAGAGAAAAGGTTACCCTTTCAAAACAGACTGATGTTGTGGATGATGGATGAAGTATTGCTTGGACAATAGAAAAGCAAAACAGAGCACAGCAAATAAATGAATGGGGCAGGAGCTAAACATACATAAAGAGCAGGGGTGGGTTCTAACTTAACTCGCTGCTGGTTCGCTTCCTCCCACACCACGTGGGTACACCTCCTGGGCACGCCTTATGTGCAGTTGCAAAAAAAATATTATTATTTTTTAAAAGCCAAAAACAAGAAGCGCGACCACATGCACAGTGCCAGAAATTTGAATTCTGCGCATGTGCAAAAGGGGAAAAAAGGAAACCGCCTCCCCCCAATTTTTTTTTTAAATCAAAAACTCTCCACCACCACTACCAAAAAAGGCCAAAACAAGGTGGTAACCGCATGCACAGTGCTGGAAACCCAGCTTCTGCACATATGCAAAGGGAAAAAAACCCATAAAAATATTTTTAAAAAATTAACCTCTCCACCCCCCCACCCCCCCAATTAAGCCGAAAGCAAGATGGTGACCACATGCAAAGTGCGAGAAAATCAACTTCTGTGCATGTGCAGAAGGAAAAAAAACCGGAAAAAATTATCCCCTTCAAAAATATTCTTTAATTTTTTTTTAAAGATGGTGGTACCCACAGACCAGCACCGAACAAACCTGTTCCTTGATGTAATTGTGATGTTATCACTCGGTCACTGCCAGTTAAGGTGAACTGGTCTGAACTGGGACAAACCCACCTCTGATAAAGAGAAAGGAGGCAGATGTGGGAGACTTTATTTATTCATTCATTCATTCATTCATTCATTCATTCATTCATTCATTTATTAGATTTGTATGCCGCCCCTTTCCGTAGACTCGAGGCGGCTCACAACACAATAAAACAGTTCATAACAAATGTAATAATTTACAATTTAAAATATTTAAAAAAAACCCCATTATTAAACATACATACATACAAACATACCATACATAAATTGTATAGGCCCGGGGGAAATATCTCAGTTCCCCCATGCCTGATGACAAAGGTGGGTTTTAAGGAGTTTACGAAAGGCAAGGAGGGTAGGGGCAGTTCTAATCTCTGGGGGGAGCTGGTTCCAGAGAGTCGGGGCCTCCACAGAGAAGGCTCTTCCCCTGGGGCCCACCAACCGACATTGTTTAGTTGACGGGACCCGGAGAAGGCCCACTCTGTGGGACCTAATCGATCGCTGGGATTCGTGCGGCAGAAGGCGCTCTCGGAGATTTATACTTCAGTGATGGCGAACTTTTTTTTCCCTCGGATGCCGAAAGCCTGTGCACACACACTATCGCGCCTGCGTGAGTTCTCACACCCATAATTCAGTGCCAGGGGAGGGCGAAAATTACCTCCACTGCACCCTGGAGGCCAGAAATAGCCCATTTCCCAAATTCCGGTGGGCCAGGTAGGCTCGTTTTTCAGCCTCTCCAGGCTCCAGAGGCTTCCCTGGAGCCTGGGGTGGGCAAAAATGCCCAGAGCCCCCTGGAAGCTGAAAACACCCTTCCAGAGCCTCCATGCTAGCCAAAAATCAGCTGAGGGGTGCACACATGCATGTAGGAGCTGAGCTAGGGCAACGGCTCATGTGCCCACAGATATGGCTCCACGTGCCACCTGTGGCACCTTTGCCATAGGTTCACCATCACTGTTATAATTTATTAAGACTTTTGGAAAGTAGGAATACAACATATCAGTGTTGGTGAACTTTTTTGGTACTGAGTGTGCACGCATAAGTTAACAGGGATAATAACAACTGCTGATAGTATATTGCCAAGACAGTGACCTACAACACGTGTCACCCATTGTTCTTCCAGGTTCTGGTGCACTAGCCAACTGGTGCTCATGTTTGCATGCATGCCAAAAACTGGAAGAGCTGCCACCCGGTGCATATTCACACACTGGAAAGATAATATTTTGGTTTCCAGCACATGCATGTGCACCTGGTGGCTGCTCTTCTGGTTTTTGGCATGCATGCAGACATGAGCACCAGTTGGCTAGTGCACCAGAACCTGGAAGAGCAATGGGCGACACGTGCTGTAGGTCTTGGCACTATACTATCAGCAGTTGTTATTACCCCTGTTAGCTCACATTTTCCTAGGCTATCATTTGAATCGTAGCAAGGTTTATTTACTCATGGTTCATAACTTGGGAAAACTCCTTGAGCATACAAGAGAAAGCAATATTTGTAAGAAATCAAGCGTACGTCCCTAAAGGTCATTAAAGAATAAACTAACGATAATGCTCTCTATTGACATGCAATGAATTCAATATATTACATCCTCAGTAAAACATTGCGCTTTCTATTAGACACTAAAAACTAAGGCCGAAGTGCACATGCACGCACACCCCAACCCAAATATACAAATCCAGAATATAACAACCATCAGTTGTACATTCACACACACACATACAAAACCTTTGTTAGATAGAAATCAGAATTGCAGAATTTCAGCTCCCAAACCAAGAACAAGTTCAGAGCAATTATATATAAGGGGGGGAAAACATGTTTGTCATAAAATCCAGACATGCAACAGAGGGACTTGGGAGGTCTTCTAATCCAACCCCCTGCTCAAGCAAGAAACTATAATCATTCAAATAAATGACTGTCTGATGGAGCCTCCCCACCTTCTGGAGGCAAGTCGTTCCACTGATTAATTGTTCTGTAAAAAAAGTACTCTTTAGTTCTAGGTTGGTTCCCTCCTTGATTAGTTTCATCCATTGCTTCTTCTCCTGCCTTCAAGTGCTTTGGAGAATAGTCTGACACCAGGGGTGGACAGCAGGCAGGATGGGGTGGAACGCAGTTCTACTGGTAGAAATGAAGGTGCGTGCACAGCTCCAGCTGATCGGCGGCTTCCTGGATTACTGGTCTCAGTTGTCATTTTTTCCCCTGCTGCTGCTGCTACATCTGCGCTCCTTGCTTTTTTCCTCTTTCCTCCCCCCCAGCTTTGGATGAGCTTCCCTCTCTCCTGCCCGGCTCCCCTTTAGCCTCACGTGGCCACCTCCCGCCTGAGCTGCAAGCAGAAGGCATGGGTGGAAGTGGGGCTGACAGCATTTATGCTTCTGGCAGCACTCGTTCGCCTAGCTACCCAGCCTGAGGCGCGGGGGTGACCCAGGAAGGAGAGCGCAGGAAACGCAAAGCAAATTGTCAGTGAATGACACTGGTAAGGTTGTAAGTTGAGGACTTAACAGTTCACTTGTACGATGATGATAGTTGAAGCCACTCCCACCTGGTCACAGGGCTGGCAAGCCACTCCCACCTGGTCACATGGCTGGCAAGCCACTCCTACCAGTCACATGACAATTGAGCCACACTCACAGTGTTGCAGTAAAAGTTTTGGGTGCCCATTACTGGTTTACCCCCTAATCTTTGTAGCAGCTCCTTAATATTTGGAAAACTGCTATCGTGTCAGGGGTGGCTTCTGATTTTCCTCACTGCCAGTTCACTTCCTGATGTGCCGCACAGGCGCATGTGCATGGTACAAGCACGGACATATGTGCAGTGCTAAAAACCCTGCTCTGTGTGTGTGCAGAAGCAAAAAAACCCAAAATGGCGGCACCTTTGGTGAGGCTGAGAGAGCTGGTTTGAGGATGTGGCAGGCCTGGGTCACTGCCGGTACCATCGCTCCAGGCTGCCAAGTTACTACTGGTTTTATAGAACCGGTCTAAACCAGGAGGAACTCACCTGTGCTCCATCCTGCATGTTATTAAAGAAGACATATTCAATCCCTGCACCTTTTCTTCATATGTTTTAACCTCCAGATGTAGTGGGGCCCAGTATTGGCTGAGAATAAAAGATTGAGATATCTAGGGAGAATCAGTTTGGAAAATTATAGTAAATGTAGAGTAGAATAGAATAGAATAGGATAGGATAGGATAGAATTTTTTATTGGCCAAGTGTGATTGGACACACAAGGAATTTGCCTTGGTGCATATGCTCTCAGTGTACATAAAACAAAATATACATTTGTCAAGAATCTTGAGGTACAACACTTAATGATTGTCATAGGGGTCAAGTAAGCAATGAAGAAACAATGTTAATACAGATATCGCTTTGTGGTTCCCAAAATGTTAAAGACACAATACTTTACACTGAAAAGCTGGGTTGCAAATGCACCTATTATCCCTTTTAAAACTCTTTGTTGCAAAGACTGTAAAAAGTGTTTTTGCATTACTTTTAAGCATTTTGGAAACGTATTTCCAGATCAATAAAAGAAAATTCTGAGAGATATATTTGAAAGCAATCACAAAAACTCACAAAGAAAGATATGCTTGAAAGCCGTCACAAAAAGTTGCTTTTTATTATATTGCAATCTTTCCAGGACTTGTTCTTAAAGCATGTTAGACCTTTTCATGAGAGCACAAATGTTGCAGAATGAATTATTTATGAAAATATATTCCTTAAGAATACGTATTCACATGTAACTACATTACACAACTGAAAAGACTGGCATTTGTTTCTACAGTACTTATAAACAAATGTTATTTGAGACCAGTATGGGGGTTTGCTTTTCTTAATGAAGATACAGGTATCTAAAATTAGGGTGTTTTTTTTTTAACATTCAAGACAAATGAGAAATCAGAAAAGATGACACACGTGGGTGTATGTATATATGTGACACCCATGGGTGTCATCTTTTCTGATTTCTCATTTGCCCTCAATGTTAAAAAAAACCATACAAACAGATAGATAGATAGATAGATAGATAGATAGACAGACAGACAGACAGACAGACAGACAGACAGACAGACAGACAGACAGACAGACACAAACATACATACATACATACATACATACATACATACATACATACATCTGTCTTCAGTAGTGATGAGCGAACCCAACAGTGTTCAGGTTCGTCAAGTTGGCCGAATTTTATGCAAAATTTGGCCGAACCCAAACCGAACCCGAACTCGAACCCGAATGGGGAATCCCTCCCATGAAGAGATTCCGGGGGTGGAGCTTTGACGTCACCGGAAGGTTGATAAGGACGTGTTTATTTTTACGTGAAAGGACCACCCTTTGCTTGCAGCGCCGCTGCGGTGTCCTTTTTTGTAAAAATAACAGTGTTTATTTTTACGTGAAGACCTCCCTTTGAAGGAGCTGGGGAATCCCTCTAACGAGGAGATTCCGGGGGCAGAGCTTTGACGTCACCGGAAGATTGTTAAGGATGCCAAGGTGATCACTTCCTGGATTCCATGGAATCCAGGAAGTGATCACCTTGGCATCCTTAGCAACCTGCCGGGGACGTCAAAGCTCCAAACGCTGAACACGACCCTGAACTTTGCCCGAACTTTGGAAAAATTTCAGGTTCATGTTCGGCATACCGAACACTGCAAAATTCGGTACGTGTTCTGTCTGGGTGCCCCCAGACTTCAACACCAACTGGAAAAAGCAGCCAGACACGCTGGTAAAAGCAAAAGCACTTTATAGTTTGAAAAATAAACACAGAGAAAAACCTGTTCTTCCCAACAGGCAGGCTATGAGACTTCACAGCAGAGTCCTGATGGCCAGACAATACAGCAGACTTCTTGCTGGCACACCCACCACTGTAGAGAATAAGACCCACACCTTTTCCCCCCAAGGTTTCAGTATTCAAAGTCACAAACCAGAATTCCAAGACGCCAAAGATCACAGCCAGGTCCCAGGACTCCCAAAGATAATACTCCACAAGCCAGGAAGGGTGGGTCTGCCTTTTCAGCCTTTCCAGAGAGCACCACACCCAAACCCAGCTGTTGCCTCTTTAGTGCTGAAAGTACCTGGCTAATTGTCCCCTTCATTGTGTTGCTCTTCTCTGCCGGAGATCGATTATTGCTTGTGCATTTTCATCTAAGGAATCCAGGCTGCTTGCTGGGGAGAGCTCCCTCTCGGGGGACTCTGGCTGTCCTCCCTCTCCCTCAGCCTGAGATTCCTCCTCCCCATCTGCCTGAACCTCCTGCTCCTCATCCTCCCCCTCTGAGCAGGAAGCTGGCAGAGGATCAGCCGTTCCCTGAGGGGCCTCAGACGGAATCACAACAGTACGGACCCGAATTGTGTGGGTTCAGTTCGCCCATCACTAGTCTTGAGTGTACAGAGAAGGATGGCATAGAATTCCAAATCATACATACATACATACATACATACATACATACATACATACTACAGGCCACAAATAAGAGAACAATTCTGCATGAATAGTCAAATATAAGTCTCATTGGTGCTTATCGCTAAAAATATCAGACCAAATCAGGGAAGGTTCTACTTACATTCCCCACCAGTTCGCATTGCAACAGAAGTGCACATTTTGTGCACCGCATCTCTTCCTGGAAATGACCCTTTGCGCATTCACAGTGCTTTAAATAAAGCTTCTGTGCAGAAGCAAAAAACAAGATGAGAACTGGCCTGCGGGGGCATTGCAGGCCTGGGTCACTGCTGGTTCTAGCGACCCAGGCCACCAAGTTACTAACAGATCTATAGAACCGGTACGAATTGGCAGGAATCTACCTCTGGACTATGCTTTCAGTCCTCATTAATAATTACAGCAGGAAAAAACAAACAAACTATTGATCTCAGATATCATAATATGATTACTTCTAACCCTCAGTTAGAAAAACTGCATTTCCTCCAAAGGTTGTACATCTCTGTCCTAAAGACTGAATCAAAACTCTTAACTAGTATAAATACAGTATTTGCCTAAGCTTCTTGTCAATAAGAAGATATCAGAAGAATGTAGAATGGTTAACATAGTTGAAGCGACAAGGAAATATTACGTAATAGAATAGCAAATCTCAGATAGAATTCAACAATTGATTCAATGATAGGCTAAGAAAAGCAATTTTATCGTATATTAGTGATGGTGAACCTTTTTTTTCTTGGGTGCTGAAAGAGTGTGTGCAAACAGTATTGTACGTCCGCAAATGCCCACACCCATAATTCAATACTTGGAGAAGGTGAAAATAGATTCCCCCGCCTACTGGAGGCCAGAAAAGGCCTGTTCCCAACTTCTGGTGGGCCCAATAGGCTTGTGTTTCACCCTCCCCAGGCTCCAAAGGCTTCTCTGGAGCCGGAGGAGAGTAAAAATGCCTTCCCCATCCCCCGGGAGGTCTCGGGAAGCCAAAAACACCCTCCCAGAGCCTCTGTGTGAGCCAAAAATAAGCTGGCTGGCACACACATGCACGTTGGAGCTGAACTAGGGCAACAACTTCTGTGCCGGCAGATTTAGCTCCGCATGCCACCTGTGTCATCCATGCCATTGGTTCGCCATCATTGTCCCATAGTGTATAAGAGATCAGAGTCTAATTTTCAAAGTGCGGAGGAATAATGGTTTTGGAGTTTTGGCCTGGCCCACCATGAGCATTCTAAAGCAGGATCCAGCAACTGCTAACATTAAAGCAATACGGATAAAGATCGTGTGAAAAAGCCAGCTTTTCCACGTGCCAGGAAAAAGGAATTATTATTATTATTATTATTATTATTATTATTATTATTATTATTATTATTAATTGGATTTGTATGCCACCCCTCTCCGCAGACTCGGGGCGGCTAACAACAGTGGTAAAACAACATGAACAATCCAATTAATAAAAACAACTAAAAAACCCCTTATTATAAAAAACCAAACACACACACAAACATACCATGCATAACTTGTAATAGCCTAGGGGGAAAGGATAACTTAACTCCCCCATGCCTGGCGACAAAGGTGGGTCTTAAGTAATTTGCGAAAGACAAGGAGTGTGGGGGCCGTTCTAATCTCTGGGGGGAGTTGGTTCCAGAGGGCCGGGGCCGCCACAGAGAAGGCTCTTCCCCTGGGGCCCGCCAAACGACATTGTTTGGTCGACGGGACCCGGAGAAGGCCAACTCTCTGGGACTTTATCATCCGCTGGTATTCGTGCGGTAGAAGGCGGTTCTGGATGTATTCTGGCCCAATGCCATGTAGGGCTTTAAAGGTCATTACCAACACTTTGAATTGTGACCGGAAACCGATCGGCAGCCAGTGCAGCTTTATGCAATATGCGGCTTTATCCAACTTAGTAACTCAACTTGTCTGTGTCCAGTGAGAAGATGACATCTTTAATACAGTTCATAAGACGACTTTAGAGGCCCTGATGTCATTTTCACTGTCACTAAGCTTCTATCCAGCTTTTAGTTAGCACTAAAAGCTGGATAGAAGCTTTTCAATATTAGCTTTAATCAACGGAATCCTCTACCAATGGATAAATCAAGGTTTCAAAACCTGGTTTTGAGTTAAGGTGATTTTAGGTTACTAATTTCTTAAAGCAAACGCCTTAATGTATTGATCTCTTGGATTGGTTATTTTATGCTAAGCTGCACATACCTTTCATTTATTATGTTTGCTTATCAGCGGTAAAATCTTGTTTGATTTAATAGGTGAACGTATGTTAGCACGAGAGAGGTCATTCTCCCATAGGGCAACTCAACCACCTTTGAAATGAATGCAAATAAATAGAATGAATTTATAAGAGCTTCTCATCGAGCTAAAGGACTGCTGTTCGTTGACTACAAGCAGGGATCTCCAGTTCAGTTTGTTTTAAACTGAACGGTTGTCAGACTTAGCTATGGTACAGTATCTCCTCCTCCTCCTTGGGCGTCCTCCTCGACCCACAGCTCACATTAGAGAAACATTTTTCAGCTGTGGCGAGGGGGGCATTTGCCCAGGTTCGCCTGGTGCACCAGTTGCGGCCCTATTTGGACCGGGACTCAGTGCTCACAGTCACTCATGCCCTCATCACCTCGAGGTTCGACTACTGTAACGCTCTCTACATGGGGCTACCTTTGAAAAGTGTTCGGAAACTTCAGATTGTGCAAAATGCAGCTGCGAGAGCAATCATGGGCTTACCTAGGTATGCCCACGTTACACCAACACTCCGCAGTCTGCAGTGGCTGCCGATCAATTTCCAGTCACAATTCAAAGTGTTGGTTATGACCTATAAAGCCCTTCATGGCATCAGACCAGAATATCTCCAGGACCACCTTCTGCCGCACGAATCCCAGCAACCGATTAGGTCCCACAGAGTTGGCCTTCTCCAGGTCCCGTCGACTAAACAATGTCATTTGGCGGGACCCAGGAGAAGAGCCTTCTCTATGGCGGCCCCAACCCTCTGGAACCAGTTCCCCCCAGATATCAGAGTTGCCCCCACCCTCCTTGCCTTTCGCACGCTCCTTAAAACCCACCTCTGTCGTCAGGCATGGGGGAATTGAAATTTTTTCCCTTCCCTCTAGGCTTATAGAATTTATACATGGTATGCTTGTTGTATGATTGGTCTTTTAAATTGTGGTTTTTTTAGATCATTTTTTAATATTAGATTTCTTACATTGTTTACTTTGTTGTTGTTAGCCACCCCGAGTCTTCGGAGAGGGGCGGCATACAAATCTAATAAATAAATAAAATAAAATCTCCATGGAGCTATCATCGGTTCTACTGAATTCTCGAGGCGTGTGAACATCCAGCACAATGGCCTTTATATACCTAGAAGTGACTCTGAAAACTGGTGCCACAGATAGCTAAGGAAAGCAGATTGCCCCAATCTCTTGTCATTTTTGGCAAATCCTAAATTGACTCCCTCCTTTTGAAAGCTCATGTGGGGCCAACAGTCAAGTGTTAGAGCAAGCTGCAATGGCGTTGGCAGAAAATGCTCTGTTTATTCAATCTGTAGTCAATTAAAGAAAATCCTTTGAAGTTCTTGGCATGTATTCATAGGGGTAAATAGTAAAAGGTTCTTATCACTCCCTTTAGAAGAATGCAGACTCCCAAGAGAACAGTGTGGCTGACTTAAACAGTTGCTCCCTATCTGTTGGGGACTCGTGGCTTATTTCTTGTCAGTTTAGCAAGATCATACTATTCTGGCTCCAGCCATTAATTCAGACAAATTAGACTTAGGGAGGACTGGCCAGATATCATATGGTTTTTTAAAAGTCTGCAAAAAATCTTGCTATGGTTTGATAGGAATGATGATGGTTTTGTTTATGGCCATGTTTACCTTTAAAAAAAAGCAAGGTTGTAACCAGAGAGATATCAGTGGGAGAAGAGATTTAGATTAGATTAGATTAGATTTATTGGATTTATATGCCGCCCCTCTCCGAAAACTCGGGGCGGCTCACAACAAGATAAAAACAATACATAATAACAAATCCAATACCCAACAATCCAATTACAATTTTAAGCTAAAAATTAATAAAAACAACCCCAGAATATTAAAACACGCATACAATCAATCTAACACCAAAACAACATGGGCAAGGGGGAGATGTTTCAGTTCCTCCATGCCTGACGGCAGAGGTTGGTTTTAAGAAGTTTGCGAAAGGCAAGGAGGGTGGGGGCAATCCTAATCTCAGGGGGGAGCTGATTCCAGAGGGTCGGAGCCGCCACAGAGAAGGCTCTTCCCCTGGGTCCCGCCAGACGACATTGTTTAGTCGACGGGACCCGGCGAAGGCCAACTCTGTGGGACCGAACCGGTCGCTGGGATTTGTGCGGCAGAAGGCGGTCCCGGAGACATTCTGGTCCAGTGCCATGAAGGGCTTTATAGGTGATAACCAACACTTTGAATTGTGACCGGAAACTGATCGGCAACCAATGCAGACTGCAGAGTGTTGGAGTGATATGGGCATACTTAGAGAAGCCCATAATTTACTTGAATGGTAGTGGTTTCTATAGTCATTATCATTAAGAAGGTAAAATATCATCCATTCATTCATGCTCAGTTAGTTTGTCCCAATGTAGCATTATTGTTGTGGTTAGCTCTGGCCCAACTCCTACCCTTAAAATGATGCTATAGAGCACTGCACATCAAGATAACCAGATATAAGAACATCACTCTGCTAAACAAATAATTCCCTCAGCAAGGCTGTATTACTATTACTATTAGTTTTCTCATCATTTCTATCATCCACCTCCTCCTACTTATGAGTGTATGACGGTAACTTGTTGCTTGTGTCCTTACTATTTGTATTGATTGTTATATTGATTGTTTCCTGATTTGTATCCGATGACAATCATTAAGTGCTGATTTGTATCCGATGACAATCATTAAGTTCATGATTCTTGACAGATGTATATCTTCTTTTATGTACAATTTGAGAGCATATGCACCAATGACAAATTCCTTGTCATTCCAATCACACTTGGCCAATAAAAAATTCTATTCTATTCTATTCTATTCTATTCTAGTCTAGTCTAGTCTAGGCTAGTCTAGGCTAGGCTATTCTAGTCTAGTCTAGTCTAGTCTAGTTTAGTCTAGTCTAGTCTAGTCTAGGCTATTCTAGGCTATTCTACTCTTGTCTAGTCTAGTCTAGTCTAGTCTAGCCTATAGATTATTTCACCTACATTATTATTGTTTTCCTGTTTTCATCTTGAGCTTTGGTGGGAGAATTGAGAATCATCCCTGCTTCTTAGCTACTGTCATCCTGTCTTTTGTTAATTTGGATCACAGCAGTATGTTGACTTCCAAACAAGGTGGCTGGGCAGAGATCAGCATATCTACACCGCTGGAAATTAACACTTTGACGTTTCCTTGCAAAATGGCTTCATTTCAAAATGTCACTTCCAGTATATCAAGTCTTAGCATCTGACATTTGCCTTCTTTCGCATCTTTGGAAATGTCCAAATGCTCTGAGCCTAGCAGACAGTCAGCAATCTAAATACTTTCCAAATGGAGCAAACCTATGTTATCCCATGTTATTGAGAATTCAGAGCTAGAGGCAGCAAAACTCATTCTCTCCAATTCTTATTAGATCATTTAAAGAAATATTTTGTTTACCGCATATCCTTCATCCCAAGCGTACAGTGGTACCTCAAGATACGAACCCCTCGTCTTACGAACAACGGGAGATACGAACCCGGGGTTCAGAAAAAATTTGCCTCTTCTTACGAACTTTTTTCGTGTTACGAACGCCAAACCCGAACTTCCGGGTTCGGCGTTCAGAGGCTGCTGGGAAGCCGCACTGCTGTTTTAAAAGGTCACAGCCGGGCTGGGGGGCTTTCCAGCAACCCCCCGAACCCCGAACCCGGAAGTTCGGCAAAAGTTCGGGGTTCGGGAGGTTGCTGGGAAGCCCCCAGCCCGGCTGTCATCTTTTAAAACAGCCGCGCGGCTTCCCAGCTGTTTCCCGAAGCCGAACGCCAAACCCGAACTTCCGCGTTCGGCATTCGGAGACAGCTGGGAAGCCACGCGGCTGTTTTAAAAGGTCACAGCCAGGCTGGGGGGCTTCCCAGCAACCTCCTGAACCCCGAACCCAGAAGTTCGGCAAAAGTTCAGCGTTCGGAGACTGCTGGGAAGCCCTGCCGCCCGGCGGTCACCTTTTAAAACAGCCCGGGGGCTTCTCGGCGGCCTCCCGAACGCCGAACCCGGAAGTTCGGGTTTGGCGTTCGGCATTCGGGAGGTCGCTGAGAAGCCCCCAGGCTCTTTTAAAAGGTGACAGCCGGGCGGCAGTGGTTTTTTTGCGGGTTTTTTTTTTTTGTTGCACGGATTAATTGACTTTACATTGTTTCCTATGGGAAACAATATTTTGTCTTATGAACCTTTCGTCTTACGAACCTCCCCCTGGAACCAATTAGGTTCGTAAGACGAGGTATGACTGTATTTCCTAAACATAGACTTCTCACATCTTGCCCCCCTTTTCATGTTCTATTGCTTCTTTGTATTTAAGAAATAGGAAGAAAGATCTTTGGGTACCTATGTAGACCATCTTCACCCTCTTCTGCATTTTCAAGTGATACAAACTCTCTAAGACGCACATGTTCAAATGACATGTTCTACAGCAACTGGGAAACAAAAGAGCTATTCATTACATTGATTAAAGATGATGTTTGCCGAGCAGGTCAATGCACTATAGTAGTATTTTCTGAAAGTTAATGTGAGTGCATGAATGAAGAAAGTTCCTGTAAGAGATTACTGCGTAGGAAAGTTATTGAGGTATGCAAATGTTTGTTATTGTCAAATTATGCTTTTGTTTCATTTGGCTTGCCTCCATTTCGTCCGGATCTTCAACGTGGGTTTAGATTCATTTATTTATTTGCTAACTTTCTATGGGTCTTTATTTTCTCCTTTCTCTCTTTCCAAAAAATCAGTGAGAATAAGGATATTAGGACTTGTGACGCTCTTCTCCCCAATCCAATACATTATTTGTTTTGGCTATTTTTATTATCTCTTAAATGTTTTCCTCAGAATGAGCTTCCAAATTCACATTTAAGTTTCTTTTTAAAAAAAAAAAAAATCTATTTTAAATCTCGGTATGCCAATCCAAGACTCTTCGTAGCCTTAGATGTAAAACCAAATGGGGGAATTCTAATTCTGCAACCTCTTGGCTGTTGAATGTTCCAAACTAATGTCAGCCTAGTGCAGGGGTAGGTAAAGTTGGCTCTTCTATGACTTGTGGACTTCAGCTCCCAGAATTCCTGAGTAGTGATGGGCAAACCGAACCTGCACAATTCAGGTCCGTACCGAATTTTGCGGTGTTCGGTATGCGGAACACAAACCCGAAATTTTTTGAAACGTCGGGCAAAGTTCGGGGTTGCGTTCAGCGTTCAGAGCTTTGACGTCACTGGCAGGTTGCTAAGGACGCCAAGGTGATCACTTCCTGGATTCCATGGAATCCAGGAAGTGATCGCCTTGGCATCCTTAGCAAGCTGCCGGTATACAAGACGTCAAAGCTCCGCCCCTGGAATCTCTTGGTGGGATTCCCCATTCGGGGTTCGTGTTTGGTTCAGGTTCGACCAAATTTTGCGTAAAGTTCGTCCTAACTTGCCGAACCCAAACACCGTTAGGTTCGCCCAACACTATTCCTGAGCCAATCATCCTAGCTCAGGAATTAGGGGAGTTGAAGTCCACAAGTCATAGAAGAGCCAATTTTGCCCACCCCTGGACTAGTGGATAGTGGATAGTTTGTCATGCTGGCTGAGAGAAAATTGGCCAGATAAGACAGAAGATATAACCCTGTCTTCCTGACCTTCATAGTCATGTTCCACCATCTTCTCAATATGCTATCCTCTCGAAGAATGGTAGGTTTGGCTCGTTTAACAGAATAACAGATGTCAGAAGGAAGTCTGCTGGTCCAAGGAAGAAACCCTATACCATTTCAGATAAATGGTTCAATCTCTTTTTAAAAAAACTTCCAGCATTGGAGGGCCCACAACTTCTGAAGGCAAGCCATTCCACTGGTTAATTGTTCTCACCACTAGAAAAATTCTCCTTAGGTTGCTTCTGTCCTTGATTAGTTTTGATGAATTGCTTCTTGTTCTGCCTTCAGGTACTTTGGAGAATAGATTGACCCCTAGTGAAGGCCTGCTGTCTTTGGTGCTACCAGTGTTCCCTTTGCGGCTGTTGGCGGAAGATTTAGCTTCTGTGCATGCGCAGCGAACGAAATCTTGTGTGAAGATGCACACGGAGTGTGATTTTGGCAATTTTTGTGAATATTTTTGCTTCCACGCATGCATGTATAGCATTAAAACACTATATAGTAGAATTGAATATAGTTACTGCCCTGGGATAGAAGCTGGGTTTTAGCCTATTTGTCCTTGTTTTTATTGTCCTGTACCATCTGCCAGATGGTAATAGTTCAAAAAATCAGGTGCTCAGGATGAGATGGATCTTTATTCGATTGTATTCATTTTTTTTATATGTTGCCCTTCCCCTTAGACTCAGGACAGCTTATAACATGTTAGCAATAGCACTTCTTAACAGAGCCAGACTATTGCCCCCACAATCCGGATCCGCATTTTACCCACCTCGGAAAGATGGAAGGCTGAGTCAACCTTGAGCCGGTGATGAAATTTGAACCACTGACCTGCAGATCTACAGTCAGCTTCAGTGCCCTGCAGTACTGCACGCTACCTGCTGCGCCACCCCGGCTCTTGAACTTTCTTAAAGCTCTTCCAAGGAGGGGAGAGGGCAACCAATTATCCTCTGAGCAATGATGTTAACTCTCTGGAGTGCTGTCCTGTCTGTCACTGAGCAACTGGCCAACCATGCACAGGTGCAGTAAGTTAAAATACTCTCTATGGCAGTGATTTTCAACCTTTTTTGAGACGCGGCACATTTTTTACATTTATGAAAACCTGGGGCACATTGAGTGGGGGGGGGAGGGCTAAAAAAAGTTTGGACAAAAAAATTATCTCTCTTCCTCCCATTCGCTCTATTTCTCTCTCCCTTTCTCTCTCCCTTCCTTCCTCTTTCTTTCTCTCTCCATCCCTCTTTCTTTCTCTTCCTTCCTTCTTCTCTTTTTTGCTCTCTTTCTCTCTCCCTCCCTACCTCCTTCTATGTCTTTCTCTCTCTCTCCTTCCCTCTCTCTCTCTCTTTCTCTCTCTTGCTTTCTTTCTCTCTCTCTTTCTTTATTTCTCTTTCTTTCTCTCTCTGTTGCTTTCTTTCTCTCTCTGAGCTTCGCGGTACACCTGACCATGTCCCACAGCACACTAGTGTGCCGCGGCACACTGGTTGAAAAACACTGCTCTACGGTACAGCGCTAGAAGGTTACTGGCAGTTTTTCATTCAGGTGTTGTTTCCTGAGAAGTCTCAGGTAGTATAATTTCTGCTGGGCCCTTTTGACCAGTGCTGCAATGTGAGCACCCCGGGTCAGGTCCTCTTATATAATAATACCCTGAAACGTATAACTGGCCACTTGTTCCACTGAAGAAACAGTTTTCAAATGCAACAGATGCAGAGAGCAGCGTTTATAATATATTTCTTATCAGCAGCTGAAAGTTTAAGCACAAAATAAAACAAAAATGGCCTGGTTCCAAAAGTAAACAACAAAGACACAAAACTCACTTAAATTAGGTGTAGATAATTTGGATTACAGGATGTTGTTAGGCTATTTATATCATCTTTTTCTTGTGCTATTCACACAGTTGGGAACAATTCCTAAACATACATAAACTTTTAAAGGTTTGTTAGATTACAGCTGAATCTAAACACTGTTGACATTTCCAAATCTGAGTACAGAAGCTATCAATTTTATGACATTCAGAGGTTTTACATAGTGATGTCCATAAATAGAACAAAGTAGAGGAAAATTGTAGTCAAGACCCAGAGAACAAAGCTGTGGAATTAAACAAGCAAAATATGAAAATAAAACAATATAAAGGAAGTGCGTGTAACTATATTCTGAGAGTAGAGAAAGTTGTAGGAAAAAAGAACATTTGCCAAAGATAAAGAAAAAAAATGCTCCAAAGCCTTCATAGCATGTCATACGAATTTAGATATACAGTAAAGTGAACAAGGTTGTTTATGTGCTTTCCTTTTTTGCAATTGGAAAGATGAATGGCACAATCCTGTGTCAGTCTATTTTGAATGCTTTGTGGCTATGAAGCATACTCATGAGAAAATATATGCCTGGTTGCAGCAGATGTGTCCTCAAATTCCCCATATACAGTATACTGCTTAAAGTATGTGTTGGTGGAAAGTGTTAATTTATTGTAATGGTATATTTGAATGACCTTTGAGAGACATGGAAAAGAGACACCAGTGGGGGAATGGTCAGGTAAAAGGCAACTTAGCATAGCAGGATTTTTTGTAAAGGGAGAAAAAGAGTTGTAAAACTCTGATAACGAAACTTTATAGTTCAGTAAAATTAGATAGCTCTAATGCTTTCTGTCTGGTCTACCCCACAAGGCTGATATTTAGCAACTGATACATGGGTGAAACACCTGTACAGGTAACCAATAGTAGACCATCCTTCCAAACAAATATTTTCAGGAAAGATCCTCAATCCAAGTAGACATCAATGGCAACACTTTAACAGTATGCTTAGGGCTTCAGTCCCAAATATGGAATGGAATATGGTAAAAGAATGGAATGGAATGGAGTGGAGTGGGTGGAGTGGAGAGGAGAGGAGTGGAAGAGAAGAGAAAAGAAAAGAAGGGGAAGGGAGGGAAGGGAAAGGAAGAGAAGAGGAGAGGAGAGAAAGGAAGAGAGGAGAAGAGAGCAGAGGAGAATAGAATAGAATAAAATAGAATTTTTATTGGCCAAGTGTGATTGGACACACAAGGAATTTGTCTTGGTGCATATGCTCTCAACGTACATAAAATAAAATATACATTTGTCAAGAATCATGTGGTACAACACTTAATGATTGTCATAGGGTCAAATAAGCAATGAAGAAGCAATATTAATAAAAATCTTAGGATATACGCAACAAGTTACAGTCATACAGTCAACATGGGAGGAAATGGGTGATAGGAATGATGAGAAAAACTTGTAGAATAGAAGTGCAGATTTAGTAGAAAGTCTGACAGTTTTGAGGGAATTATTTGTTTAGTAGAGGGATGGCGTTCGGGAAAAAACTGTTCTTGTGTCTAGTTGTCTTGGTGTGTAGTAGAAGAGAAGAGAAGAGAAGTATTTGGCTAAGTGTGGTTAGACACAAGAAATTGTCTCTGGTAGAGAAGCACTCAGTATACTTACGAAACAACAAAGAATGGCTATGCTCAAAACATACATTATTATATTGTTACAGTCTGCAGCAATATACTGTATGTCACATCATCAAACATCCACATCTACCTATCCCAGGTCCTTGGAAAGAACTCAATATCCAACTTCAGTCTGAACACTTGGCCAACTGTACAACAAACCATTATACTAAAGTGCAACCAGTAGAAGGGAAAAATCAGAGATAATAAAAGGATAAATGATACTACAGCCACATTCTGTGGGTTAATAACACATTAGATACAACTTAATAGTCACTGTGTTTTGTCAATTGTGAGAATTAGAGTTATGTCACATAACTGTCTAGTTGTCTAGTTGTCTTGGCATATAATCCCTTATGGTTTTGGCCCAGGGGAAGGAGTTGAAACTGTTTGTGTCCGGGATGTGAGGGTTCTGCAGATTATTATTATTATTATTATTATTATTATTATTATTATTATTAATTAGATTTGTATGCTGCCCCTCTCCGAAGACTCGGGGCGGCTCACAACAGTAATAGAAACAACATGAGAGACAAATCTAATATTAAAATAAAACATATCTAAAACCCCCAATAAAACCATACAACACATACATACCAAACATAAAATATAAAAGCCTGGGGGAGGATGTCTCAGTTCCCCCATGCCTGGCGATAAAGGTGGGTCTTGAGTAATTTGCAAAAGTCAAGGAGGGTGGGCCATTCTAATCTCTGGAGGGAGTTGATTCCAGAGGGCTGGGGCCGCCACAGAGAAGGCTCTTCCCCTGGGGCCCGCCAAACGACATTGTTTGGTCAACGGGACCCAGAGAAGGCCAACTCTGTGGGACCTTATCAACCGCTGGGATTTGTGTGGTAGAAGGAGGTTCTGGATGTATTCTGGTCCAATACCATGTAGGGATATCTTCTCAGCCCTCCTTCTGACTTAAATGTCATTTACATGTATTTATATTCAAACAAATTAAACATTGTTAATATGATTGTTCATTAAATTTCCCAAAATTGATTGAAACTTTCAGAGAGAATCAGTGGAGCATCATCAGAGCAATGTACCATTGAGGGGGAGACATTCCAAGTATGCTGAAAGGCAATTGCTTCTTTAATATTTGATCCAAAACAAGTATGGATAAATTAAGGACTACAGATTGTGAGGTACTGAGAAATACACACTTAGCCAATCCAGCAGGAAGTCTACAGCATTTGAACAATGGTGTTCAATTTGCATCCGTAATTATGCCAACCAGAACCAAGGGGTGGAATATCTCTTCATTCTAATTAATTTAGAATGAAAGAGAGCAATTAGAAACATAGAAACATAGAAACATAGAAGTCTGACGGCAGAAAAAGACCTCATGGTCCATCTAGTCTGCCCTTATACTATTTTCTGTATTTTATCTTAGGATGGATATATGTTTATCCCAAGCATGTTTAAATTCAGTTACTGTGGATTTATCTACCATGTTTGCTGGAAGTTTGTTCCAAGGATCTACTACTCTTTCAGTAAAATAATATTTTCTCATGTTGCTTTTGATCTTTCCCCCAACTAACTTCAGATTGTGTCCCCTTGTTCTTGTGTTCACTTTCCTATTAAAAACACTTCCCTCCTGGACCTTATTTAACCCTTTAATATATTTAAATGTTTCGATCATGTCCCCCCTTTTCCTTCTGTCCTCCAGACTATACAGATTGAGTTCATTAAGTCTTTCCTGATACGATTTATGCTTAAGACCTTCCACCATTCTTGTAGCCCGTCATTGGACCCGTTCAATTTTGTCAATATCTTTTTGTAGGTGAGGTCTCCAGAACTGAACACAGTATTCCAAATGGGGTCTCACCAGCACTCTATATAGCGGGATCATAATCTCCCTCTTCCTGCTTGTTATACCTCTAGCTATGCAGCCAAGCATCCTACTTGCTTTCCCTCCTGCCTGACTGCACTGTTCACCCATTTTGAGACTGTCAGAAATCACTGCCCCTAAATCCTTCTCTTCTGAAGTATTTGCTAACACAGAACTGTCAATACAATACTCAATTGTGAGGCCATGATCTTTTCTCAGCTCTCAAGTCAGGCTGGAGTGACCAGAAGCTTATGTTAAGCATTCGCCTTCCTTCCGAAAAATTATGAGCCAATATTCATTTCGCCTAAGCAATCCCTGGCACCAAAGTATGTGAATCAGCAATTGTGATGGAACCATTTTGTGTTGGCACTTCAGGCCCAGAATGTTTATTTCACTTAGAGTGCTGACACTGCTGTCTGCTGACAAGGTTCTGTGGAAGACACAGCTGGAATGCCATTAAGGAGTATTGGCTGGATATATAGAGAAAGAAATAAGGAGAGGGGGGAGCACACATTTTTCCCAATCAAAAGAATTGGAAGGCATTGAAGTATTCCCGTCACCAGCTAAAACATGAAAAAAAAAATTGGCAAGCCCCCTTTCTTTCCGTAGATTTACATTCCTGGCAACTGACATAGAACCTGATATATATCTCCAGGCTGGGGAGGTATGGCCTAAGGGCTGTCTGTCAAATTTGAATGGCGTCTGCATATACCTGCGTGCCAGCATATTGAAACATGGATTACATATGGAAGGGCAAGGAATAATTTAGGGTGGGATTGATCTCACTAATTTTCGGTTGCCAAAATAGAGTGGATGTAGAAAAGCCTACACACCCTTTTTTTCCCTACCTTGTATGTAAATATATGCAGTACGTTCCCGCTCTTTGGTGAACCGAAGTCTTGAAAAATGGAAGAGGTACCCTGAAAAAGGAATCGTATTTATAAACATTAAAGAATATGGATTGATTTTTCCCTAGGGTTAAGAAGAAAGAATAATCTGTAAAACAGGTTGATTCATTTGAATGTGTAGCCAGTGGAGTTTTTGCAGGGTGTTCTATTGCTTGTTTGTTATTGATTTGCTTGTGTGTTTGATTGATTTATAGCCGAACCTTTTCTCCTGAAGGTAGATTACAGTCAGATTTGTCTTCATTTTATCCATATAACAGGACCCCTGAGATGCAGATGGGGTTGAAGAAGATACAGACTGGACCAAAATCTCAGGGACCGCCCTCTGCTGCACGAATCCCAGCGACCGGTTAGGTCCCACAGAGTGGGTCTTCTCTGGGTCCTGTCAACTAAACAATGCCGCTTGGTGGGACCCAGGGGAAGAGCCTTCTCTGTGGCGGCCCCGGCCCTCTGGAACCAACTCCCCCCAGAGATTAGAATTGCCCCCACCCTCCTTGCCTTTCGTAAGCTACTTAAAACCCACCTCTGCCGCCAGGCATGGGGGAATTGAGATGCTCTTTCCCCCTGGGCCTTTACAATTTCATGTATGGTATGTCTGTATGTATGTATGGTTTTTTATATTAATGGGTTTTTTAATCATTTTTAGTATTTATTGGATTATTATTGTACATTGTTTTATTACTGTTGTTAGCCTTCCCAAGTCTCCAGAGAGGGGCAGCATACAAATCCAATAAATAAATCGGACCAGAATATCTCCGAGACCGCCTTCTGCCGCACGAATCCCAGCGACCGATTAGGTCCCACAGAGTGGGCCTCCTCCGGGTCCCGTCAACTAAACAATGTCGGTTGGCGGGCCCCAGGGGGAGAGCCTTCTCTGTGGTGGCACCGACTCTCTGGAACCAACTCCCCCCGGAGATCAGAACTGCCCCTACTCTTCCTGCCTTCCGTAAACTCCTCAAAACCCACCTTTGCTGTCAGGCATGGGGGAACTAAACATCTCCCCCTGGGCACATTTAATTTATACATGGTATGCCTGTGTGTGTGTCTGTTAGTATATGGTTTTTTTTAAATCTTTAAATATTTTAATTAATTGAATTATTTATGATTTGTTTTACACTTGTTGTGAGCCGCCCCGAGTCTTCGGAGAGGGGCGGCATACAAATCCAAATAATAAATAAATAAATAAATAAATAAATAAATAAATAAATAAATAAATAAATAAATAAATAAATAAATAAATAAATAAATAGAATGAACGAACGAACGAACGAACGAACGAACGAACGAACAAACAAACAAACAAACAAACAAACAAACAATAAATAAATAAAATCATCTAGTGAAGTCCTATGACGGAGGGTGAGATTTGATCCTGGCTGGGGAATGCTAGGAGTTGAAGTTCACATGACTTAAAGTTGCCAAGGTTGATAAGCACACAACAATTCCATCACAGAAATGAAGTGATAAACAAAATACTAATTTAATTTCTGGAGTCCTTCACCTGGAAGAGAAAGGAAGAAGAGTCCAGAACAGTTCCATGTCAATGATTAGCACTAAGCCTCTGCTGAGTTTATTTCTAGATCTAGAACCTGGGCAAAAGGAGACAATGTATTGCCAAGAATTCCTCTGTGTATCTATGCCTTGCAATAGTCCAGATAGGTGAGTAAGGGGAGAAAGTACGAAGCCTTGGGCGACGCTGCAAAGCAAGAGACCAGGGCCAGACCTCTCACTTCTTTTCAACACTGGAAGCGACCATGGAAGAAGGAATCAGCCAGGACAACATAGTGCCTCCTCACTCCAAATCTCCCAAGCCACTTCAGGATACTATGGTTAATAGTATCAAAAGCCACCAAGAGATCAAGGAGAACGAGAATGGGCACACCATCTCCATCCCACTCTCATCAAAAAGCATACACACACACACATGTATATATGTCACATGTTTTTGCTGAATTTGAAAAGTAAGGGAGACCAGGATAGATCTATTTCGGCCTTGTTCTGGCCTCATCAGCTAGCCATACCCTCACTGGGACTTTAACTTGCAGCCTTTGCCTTATAAGGCACAGAATTAACCTCTGGGCTGCAGTATCCAATCCCTTCAGCTCTGTACCAGGGAAGGGTTACATGTTTTATTTGTGTGTGCGTGTGTCGAATCACCCTGGTATATTGAAGGAGCATCACAGCTTCCTTCCTGCCTCTCGGCCCAACCCATTTCCAAGGCCATTTCCATGGCAGTTAATTTATTCATAGCCTACAAACTATATTCTATATGTGTCACATGTTTTTGCTGAATTTGAAAATTAAGGAAGACTAAGATAGATCTATTTCAGCCTTGTTCTGGCCTCATCAGCTACCCATACCCTCACTGGGACTTTAACTTGCAGCCTTTGCCTTGTAAGGCAGAGAATTAACCTCTGGGCTACAGCATCCAATCCCTTCAGCGCTGTACCAGGGAAGGGTTACATGGTTTTTTTGTATGTGTGTGTGTGTGCGTGTTGAATCACCTTGGTATATGTAATATGGTTACATATTTTTACTGAGAAGTGAAAAGCAAAAATATGTAGCCATGTAAAATTATAGATGTTGACTATAAAAAAGAAATATTTGCCTTGGAATGGCCCCTGCATGGGGCGGAGAAGCAAAAGGAAAGCAAAGTATCTTCCTTCCATATTTGGGGATACCAGGGTGATTTCGACAGAAAAATGAACTATTACATACATACCGTACCGTACCGTACCGTAACGTAACGTAACATAACATAACATAGACTACTGTAATGCTCTCTACATGGGGTTACCTCTGAAAAGTGTTCGGAAACTTCAGATCGTGCAGAATGCAGCTGCAAGAGCAGTCATGGGCTTACCCAGGTATGCCCATGTTTCACCATCACTCCGCAGTCTGCATTGGCTGCCGATCAGTTTCCGGTCACAATTCAAAGTGTTGGTTATGACCTTTAAAGCCCTTCATGGCATTGGACCAGAATATCTCCGAGACCACCTCCTGCCGCACGAATCCCAGTGACCGATTAGGTCCCACAGAGTGGGCCTTCTCCGGGTCCCATCAACGAAACAATGTCGGTTGGCGGGCCCCAGGGGAAGAGCCTTCTCTGTGGCGGCACCGGCCCTCTGGAACCAACTCCCCCCCGGAGATTAGAACTGCCCCTACTCTTCCTGCCTTCTGTAAACTCCTTAAAACCCACCTTTGCTGTCAGGCATGGGGGAACTGAAACATCTCCCCCTGGGCATGTTTAATTTATATATGGTCTGCTTGTGTGTATGTCTGTTAGTATATGGGGTCTTTCTTAAATCTTTAAATTTTTTAAATTGTCAGATTATTTATGATTTGTTTCCACGTGTTGTGAGCCGCCCCGAGTCTTCGGAGAGGGGCGGCATACAAATCTAAGTAATAAATAAATAAATGAAATAAATAAATAGAAACATAGAAGACTGACAGCAGAAAAAGACGTCATGATCCATCTAGTCTGCCCTTATACTATTTTTTGTATTTTATCTTAGGATGGATCTATGTTTATCCCAGGCATGTTTAAATTCAGTTACTGTGGATTTACCAACCACGTCTGCTGGAAGTTTGTTCCAAGGATCTACTACTCTTTCAGTAAAATAATATTTTCTCATGTTGCTTTTGATCTTTCCCCCAACTAACTTCAGATTGTGTCCCCTTTCAGATTGTGTCCGCTTAACATAACATAACATAACATAATATAACATAACATAACATATTTTTGCTGATAATGAAATGATTTGACAGAAATACACACATACACACACACACATGTATTGTATATAGTTTTTGTATTGGAATTTTATCCTTGTTTTTTTTTAAAAAAGTATCACTGAGAGAGAATTGGGTGGCCATAGAAATTTTCTAAAATAATAAAATTAAATTAAAGAATAATTAAATAATTAAATGAAAGAATAATAAAATAACATAAAAAAATAAAAACCGGCATAATAAAATAAACATACCTTTATTGACAACATAAATGATAATAATGTGATGGACCGTCACCTCCTTTTGTTTCTTCCAAGACAAGGCTCCTAATGTTTTGCTCTCCAGATTTCTTAGACCTCAGTTTCCAATTTTGCTGCCAGGAATTAGGGGATAGACATTCTTGGTCCATACCATTGAGGAAACCTCTTCCTTGTCTGTAGAGGAAAATATGAGATTAAGAAAGGATGCTGTGTTTTCCTTTCAAAATGTATGTTTCACGTAGGGAGGATTGTTTCTTAACTTTCACCTCAGGCACCTTTGCCAGCTTAGCTTACTGTAATAATTTACAATAGATCCTTGCAAAAGTTTTCCTTATGCCTCAAAGTCATCATATAAATAAGGTGGAACCTCATTCTGGCTGGTTGCCCATTGTCCTGTTCTATGATGTTCAGGTACTGAAAAAGTCCTATGAGTTGAGGTATCCCTACTTGTGTAGAGTTTCAGTTTAAAATGATGTACATGTGTAGAATTTGTCATATGTAGCCATATTCTAGATCAGGAATCCCGAACTTTTTGGACCCCATGGACCACTAAGGTCATAACTGTAGGTGTGGCTTGAAGGCAGTGAAGGGCTACCAAAATTTATACTACCACACTGTGGACATGGCTTATGCAGGGCACCCTGCATTTCCTTTCAACATCTTTCAGTGCAAATTGGGTGCTCTGGGGTGGAGCTCCATTTTCACTACCCCACAGTGTTTCCTCCCCCCCATCCGAGCAGTAGCCCATCTCTGCTTGGGTGGGTGTGGTTTGGTTGTCAGATGACCGAGTGAGCATTGCCAATTTATAAAATGTGGTGAAACTTACTTAACAATGCTCTTGCTTAGCAACCAAACTTTTGGACTCAATTGTGATCATAAGTTCTTCCTTCCTTCCTTCCTTCCTTCCTTCCTACCTTTCTTTCTTTCTTTCTTTCTTTCTTTCTCCCTTTCTTCCTTTCCTCCTTTCCTTTATTTTCATTTATTTATTTATTTATTTATTTATTTATTTCTCTCTTTCTTCCTTTCCTCCTTGCCTTTCCTTCTTTCCTTTATTTTCCTTCATTTCTTTCTTTCTTTCTTTCTTTCCTCCTTTCCCTCTTTCTTTCTTTCTCTCTTTCTTCCTTTCCTCCTTTCCTTCTTTCCTTTATTTTCCTTCTTTTATTTATTTATTTATTTATTTATTTCTTCCTTTCCTCCTTTCCTTCTTTCCTTTATTTTCCTTCATTTCTTTCTTTCTTTCCTCCTTTCCTTCTTTCTTTCTTTCTCTCTTTCTTCCTTTCCTCCTTTCCTTTCCTTCTTTCCTTTATTTTCCTTCCTTCATTTATTTATTTATTTATTTATTTCTCTCTTTCTTCATTTCCTCCTTTCCTTTCCTTCTTTCCTTTATTTTCCTTCATTTCTTTCTTTCTTTCTTTCTTTCCTTCTTCCTTTCCTCCTTTCGTCCATTCCTCCTTTCTTTCTTTCTTTCTTTCTTTCTTTCCTCCTTTCCTTCTTTCTTTCTTTCTCTCTTTCTTCCTTTCCTCCTTTCCTTTCCTTCTTTCCTTTATTTTCCTTCATTTATTTATTTATTTATTTATTTCTCTCTTTCTTCCTTTTCTCCTTTCCTTTCCTTCTTTCCTTTATTTTCCTTCATTTCTTCATTTATTTATTTATTTCTCTCTTTCTTCCTTTCCTCCTTTCCTTTCCTTCTTTCCTTTATTTTCCTTCATTTCTTTCTTTCTTTCTTTCCTTCTTCCTTTCCTCCTTTCCTCCGTTCCCCCTTTCTTTCTTTCTTTCTTTCTTCATTTCCTCCTTTCCGTCTTTCTTTCTTTCTTTCTTTCTTTCCTTCTTCCATTCCTCCTTTCCTCCATTCCTCCTTTCTTTCTTTCTTTCTTTCTTTCCTCCTTTCCTTCTTTCTTTCTTTCTCTCTTTCTTCCTTTCCTCCTTTCCTTCTTTCCTTTATTTTCCTTCATTTATTTATTTATTTATTTATTTATTTCTCTTTCTTCCTTTCCTCCTTTCCTTTCCTTCTTTCCTTTATTTTCCTTCATTTCTTTATTTATTTATTTATTTCTCTCTTTCTTCCTTTCCTCCTTTCCTTTCCTCCTTTCCTTTATTTTCCTTCATTTCTTTCTTTCTTTCCTTCTTCCTTTCCTCCATTCCTCCTTTCTTTCTTTCTTTCTTTCTTTCTTCCTTTCCTCCTTTCCTTCCTTCTTTCTTTCTTTCTTTGCCTCACCTTGAGTACAGCAGTGTGAACCACATGAGCTGGAACAGGAAGGTAAGACCAAGAACATGTCACGCTCAGCAGAACTGGGGAGGGGAAAGGTTTAGCCACCTTTTCGGCCTACCTCTCTCCTTCTGAGAAGCCTCCGGTTCCTTAACAAGGGGCTGACATATGGGTGGGGTGATGTTGGGTGATGCAGCCTTGTGTTCCCATGTGCAGACTGGATTAATTGCTCTCAGCCATACATGGCCTAGAGGCCAAGATTTCTCCAAGGACCACCAAGATGTTCTCACAGATCATCAGTTGGGACCTGTGTTCTAGATGAAAGTCAGTTTCAATAGCAAGATTATACAACTTTTAAATTGATGAAATTATGTAACTCAGGAGCTTGTAACTGGAAGCAATTTCAACAGACCTGTATCTATGGACAAAGACATTTCCTGGCATGACAAGGAATACCTCTTAAGAAAGATTGGCATATCCCTACGTAGCTTCTGCTCTGGCAATCTCACACTACTTACCAGAGCTTACAAACCTTTTGCCAGACCCATCCTCGAATACAGCTCATCTGTTTGGAACCCATATTGCATCTCAGACATTAACAGCCTTGAAAATGTCCAAAGATACTTCACCAGAAGAGCCCTTCACTCCTCCACTCGAAATAGAATACCCTATGAGACTAGACTTTCAATCCTGGGCCTAGAAACTTTAGAACTAAGACGCCTTAAACAAGATCTAAGTATTGCCCACAAGATCACATGCTGCAACGTCCTGCCTGTCGGCGCCTACTTCAGCTTCAACCACAACAACACAAGAGCACACAACAGATTTAAACTTAATATTAACCGCTCCAAACTTGACTGTAAAAAATATGACTTCAGTAACCGAGTTGTTGAAGCGTGGAACTCATTACCGGACTCCATAGTGTCATCCCCAAACCCCCAACAATTTACCCTTAGATTATCTATGGTTGACCTATCCAGATTCCTAAGAGGTCAGTAAGGGGCGAGTACAAGTGCACTAAAGTGCCTTCCGTCCCCTGTACTATTGCTCTCCTATATCTCCTATACCTTTCTTCTATTCCTATATCTCTTCTTCTATTCTTTCATTGACATGTTCTATTACTATGCTTTCTTTTCTATTATCTCTTAGATATATTTTACTATGAGTATCTCCTCTATAACCTTCATCATGTATTTTACTATGTGTATATAGATATATACCCACTAAAACCCTCATTGTTTATTGGACAAAATAAATAAATAAATAAAAATAAAATCAATAAAATAAATACCACTGAAGAGCCAAGAGATTCTTCACTCATTCCTCCTCTTAGCTCCAGGAATCCCATTGCAGTCAACATAAGGAAGTAAATCTAAATGCTGGAATTTAGCATATCAGCATTAAGGATTGCAAAATGACAAACTTGCCAAAGGCATAAAAATGGATCATGTTGCCAATATACTCTTCTTTTTTTTAAGAAATACCCATGAGATGCTGTTCTAGTCTTGAATTTTGCTTGGGGAAATATAGGGAAGCTCCTATTTGATCGTTATTTTTGCATTAAAAATAAACCCTTTTACCATAGATGTATGATCCACTGCAGAAAGGTAAAATACATCTTTCCCTATCTATTCCCCACTACCACTATAATAAAGTGTTTTTCCCCCAGTGTGATTTTTGTGGCTCAGTTATCAGAGTAGGGCATAAATTCATAAATTTCTCAAACAGCTAGCACCTGTACAACGGGCAACCAACTACATTTGAGGTGCTGATAGAGGAATAAAACAAATGAAACAGGGAGAGCAAGAGCGACAGAGAAATTGATGGATAGTGTGTAGTATGGTGTGTAGTAAATATGTTGGGTGTCCAGCCCACAGCTGCCAGCACAACTCACTTTGTGTGACCATTACCCCCAAAGGATTCCCCAAGAGATAATGTAAACCAGAGCTCTTTAAACTTGGCAACTTTGAGACTTGTGGACTTCAACTCCCAGAATTCTCCAGCCAGTTACACTGGCTGGAGAATTCTGGGAGTTGAAGTCCACAAGCCTTAAAGTTGCCAAGTTTGGAGACCCCTGATATAAACATTCCAGCCTGGAAGGCTCCATGTCTTTGAATCAGTGCAGCATTACCTACAGAACTGCAGCAGCCAAGGCATGTCTTGAGTGGCAGAATATCAACAGCAATACAAAGGCCTGACTTAGTAAGTGGCATGGGTGAGCCAACGCTTTGTGGACTTACAAGCTTCGGTTCAATGTTCTCAAGGACAATATATGCATAAATAATTCAAAATATTATCATTAAAAACAACCAAGCTGAACCTGACTCTTAAATGTCAGCGCTTGGCAGGGGCTGATAACCGTAAGTTCCTTTGGAGCTTAAGGTGTTCCAAGGTCATCAAAAAAATTGGCAGGCCTTTGGATAGACTCTGCTTGTTTGAGATGTGCAGTTAACCTTTCCAGTGTGAGCTATAGCAAGGAAGCTTGCCTGTGCCAAGCAATTTTCAGGTGAAATACGGTGCATGAAGTGATTGAGGAAAGAGCAGCATCTGAAACGAACAGAAATGCACTGAACAATGAAAACATAGGATTCTAGGGCCAACAATGAGTTACATTTATCTCTGTGTTAAATAAAGGCCACAACTGTTTACATTGCTGCTATTAATGCACACTGTTCCTTCATATCTGCCAAGGAAGCACAAAAGGCTTCTCTTCCCAAGGAAACACTCCTGAGTAGTACTAGCAGTCTCTTTTTTTTATGATGGGCTGTAAATATAGAAGCATATTCTGTAATTTTAAATTATGGCCCTTTATACTGAAGAAGAATCTTTGGAGAACAATGGCTAATGTCTGGTACTTATTAGTTTAATTATTGCTATGCCAGGTTTTTCATGTACAAACTCTTTTATTGGACAGGAAAGAAATTGGGGCTTTTTTCCCTACTCCCCCCCCCTTCCTCACTTCTTTCCAAGAAGAAGAAAATGTTGGTAATTGGAAGTGTGGTGACACAGTGGTGAACGTGCTCGCCTCTCCGCAATAAGGTTGAGGGTTCAACTCTAGGTAGTGGCAAATGCTTCTCTTTCCGAAGCCACAAAGAAAAAAATATCAGTTGCAAATTCCACATAGTGTCAGGAAGGGCATCTAGCCAATAAATGCTCTGTTCCAAAAGTGAAATCCATATGTTTTTGCTACCAGTTCTATGAACATGTCTTGATGGGTGTGGCTTGGTGGGTGTGGCAGGGATAGGATAGTGCAAAATCCCCATTCCCTCCCCACTCCTGGGGGAAGGATACTGCAAAATCTCCATTCCTTCCACATTCCAAGGAAAGGATTCTGCAAAATCCCCATTCCCACCCCACTCCTGGGGGAAGGATACTGCAAAATCTCCATTCCTTCCACATTCCAAGGAAAGGATACTGCAAAATCCCCATTCCCTCCCCACTCCTGGGGGAAGGATACTGCAAAATCTCCATTCCCTCCCTACTCCAGGGGAAGGATACTGCAAAATCCCCATTCCCTCCTCACTCCTGGGGGAAGGATTTGCAAAATCCCCATTCCCTCCTCACTCCTGGGGGAAGGATACCGCAAAATCTTCATTCCCTCCCCACTCCAGGGGAAGGATACTGCAAAATCCCCATTCCTACCAGGGAAAAGATACTGCAGAATCTCCATTCCCACTCCACTCCACTCCAGAGATGGTATTTGCTGGTCCTCTGAACTACTCAAAATTTCCACTACCAGTTCACCAGAACCTGTGAACACTTGCTGTATTTCTGCATCCCTGTTCTGCTCCATCCAGTCAGCCCCGACTCTACCCTAATTTGATGGTGTCAGTTTCCTTTTTCATTTCAGCATAAGAGAGTTTCAGGGGAAAAAGAGAGAGAGAGAGAATGATTTTTTTAAAAAAAACTATAGAAGCCTCTTCCTCCCCCTTTTTGGTTGAGGGTTGGGGTGGGGAAAATAAAAGGTATAGGAATTGAAAAGATTTTTGGCACAACAAAATGAACTATGGGAAGGTCAAATAAGGCAGAGAAGAGAAACTAATCCTTAGGTTCCTCTAGCAGAAATTCAGTTTAAGGTTTTTTTTCTTTGTCCGTGTACTTGGTTCTTGCTTTCTCCTCCCTTTTGGATATTGTCCAAGAAATAAGCAACAATAAGATGTTTAACTTTGTTACTACGTGTTAGGCAACCAACTAAAAATAGATCATAAATCATATGAAGGGTTGTCCTTCAAAATCCAACTGGGTGTTGGACTAGGAGCAGGAAAACAATAGAAAACCTTGGATAACTTTGGGCCAGTCATTCTCTTTCAGTTTATAGGGCTGGTCTTGTGAGTTTAAAGAGCCTCATGTACATTGTCTTGGGCTCCCTTATTAGAGGCAGGATACCAATAATTTTGCAACTACAGTGGTACCTCTACCTAAGATCGCCTCTACTTATATGAACTTTTCTAGATAAGAACCAGGTGTTCAAGATTTTTTTTGCCTCTTCTCAGGAATTATTTTCCACTTACAAACCCAAGTCTCCAAAACTGTAACCGGAAAAGGCAGGGAGAAGCCTCGGTGGGGTCTCTCTAGGAATCTCCTGGGAGGAAACAGGGCTGGAAAAGGTGGGGAGGAGCCTCCGTGGGGCCTCTCTAGGAATCTCCTGGGAGGAAACAGGGCTGGAAAAGGTGGGGAGAAGCCTCCGTGGGGTCTCTCTAGGAATCTCCTGGGAGGAAACAGGGCTGGAAAAGGTGGGGATGAGCCTCCGTGGGGCCTCTCTAGGAATCTCCTGGGAGGAAACAAGACCGGAAAAGGTGGGGAGAAGCCTCTGATGGGCCTCTTTAGGAATCTCCTGGGAGGAAAGAGGGCCAGAAAAGGCGGGGAGGAGCCTCCATGTGGCCTCTCTAGGAATCTCCTGGGAGGAAACAGGGCCTCCACCCTCCCTGTGATTTCCCCAATCACACACATTATTTGCTTCTACATTGATTCCTATGGGAAAAATTGCTTCTTCTTACCAACGTTTCTATTTAAAAACCTGGTCACGGAACAAGTTAAGTTCATAAGTAGAGGTACCAATGTATTCGGTTTCTTCTACTGTAGCATATAAGCACTGCAGAACAAAAGTAATAACTAGAAAATAAATAGTTCTTGTCACCATTGATTCAGAACCCAACGATTTTGCGGATTAATAGTATCTCCTGCTATGATGAAAACTACAGTTTGCCTATAGAAACACAGTTTCAGGAAGGCTCTTTCCCAGACAAGAATTCTTTAAGGATCCTTACTTGGAAAAATCCACAGCAGCAACTATGGAGCTGGATAAGGAAGCATTGTTATAACCATTGAAGCACCTTTGGTAGTCACAGCCTTACTAACGGGTGACAAATATACTCATCCTTTCTACCTGGCAGCCTCTTTCAAGATGTGTAGCCTGCCAAAAAGACAATGGAGTTGAACCAAAGCATTTGTTAATTCAAGTATCGGCGATAGGTGAAGATCCATAGTCCTTTCCTTGGGTTTAAGCCTCATTTCACTCAATGGGACCTTAAAAGATTGCATTGTTAATTTAGCGTCATCATGTTTCCTTTCTGAAGAAAGCCAAACATTGTGGCTCAACCAGTAAAGGGATGGACAAAGGAAATTGAGGAATGAGGGAAGAAAAAATAAATTTGCAGTTTAACAAACATTTTGAATCTTTTTATTGCTGCACTTTGGTATTTGCATGCTGTCGACTGTTTAAAAGATTGATACAATAATTAACCACGTAACTGTTCGATAGAATAGTATTAACTATATACAGTAGTTCCTTGGTTGATATGAGGATCGTTTGGCGGGCCCCAGGGGAAAAGCCTTCTCTGTGGCGGCCCCGGCCCTCTGGAACCAACTCCCCCCAGAGATTAGAACGGCCCCCACCCTCCTTGTCTTTTGCAAATTACTTAAGACCCACCTTTGTCACCAGGCATGGGGGAGTTAAGTTATCCTTTCCCCCTAGGCTATTACAAGTTATGCATGGTATGTTTGTGTGTATGTTTGGTTTTTTTATAATAAGGGTTTTTTAGTTGTTTTTATTAATTGGATTGTTCATGTTGTTTTACCACTGTTGTTAGCCGCCCCGAGTCTGCGGAGGGGGGCGGCATACAAATCCAATAAATAATAATAATAATAATCTAAAAAGGTCAAAATGGAGGCCAAGACACAACCTTATATCTGATTTTATCGCAAAAATGGCGGGCTTCAATCACACAGATCTGTCACCTTCACTTTTTTGGACATCTCTTGCAGGTTTTACCTGAAGGGAAAAATAATCTATGAAAATATTTGCATCTGAATTTACTCTCTCTCGATTTTATTGAATTACTTTAATTCCTTTTAGTTAAAGTCTTATAGTTGATTTAATTAACTGATGCATCCAAAATTTCCATTAACTTTGTAGCAAACATAAGCACACATTCCAATGCAGAATAGTAGTGCTGTAATATATGTAAACTGCATTCCAAACAAATTATGCATATTTAACAACAGAGCCAATGGTCAGGTAACTGCTTTCCCCCAAAATAGATGAGGGTGCTTTTACTCATATTTGTTTTTCTATAATTAATCACTAAAGGAAGAAGAAGGCATGTGTTAAGTTACATGGCATCATAAATACAATATGGCAATCTGCATTCCATATGCCACAGACAAACCTCTGTTACTGCAATTATTTTCATAAATCTAACGTTCTGGTATTTGTGTAAATACTCAATTACATGTTGAGTCACAGAAAACAAGTTATTTTTCTAGCAGGACTTGTCATCATTTGGGAAAACATAGTTTGGTTCATCTTTTAATATGGATTGATTTATTCTGCCTAGAATAATAAATCAACCAAAATATGGTAAAGTCATATTTCAAAATTGTATTTCTCCAGATGAGTTCTTGAGATCCTCACAACCAAAAGAATGCAAAATGCATATATTAGAGGAAAAAACACATAGAAATAGATTATATATATATGTATGTGTGTGTGTGTGTGTGTGTGTGTGTGATTCGACACGAAAATATGTAACCCTTCCCTGGTGCAGAGCTGAAGGGATTGGATACTGTAGCCTAGAAGATAATTATCTGCCTTACAAGGCAAAGGTTGCAGGTTCAAGTCCCACTGGGTATGGCTAGCTGATGAGGCCAAAATAAGGCCGAAATAGATCTATCCTAGTCTCCCTTAATTTTCAAATTCAGCAAAAAAACATGACATATATATATATATATATATATATATATATATATATATATATATATATATATGTCACATGTTTAAGCTGAATTTGAAAATTAAGGGAGACTAGGATAGATCACTCGTCATCTTCAGGCTGGTGCTTCTATCCTTGTTCTAGGGTGAACACAGGGACAGAAGAACAAGGAAAGAAGCACCAGCCTGAAGATGACGAGTGAGACCTCGTCGAAACATCGCCAGAAATTTCTAAATCCTACATGGGAAGAAACCCGAATATACCAAGACCGTCATACCTGTACCCGTGAAAATCTACGAATATATATATATGTGTGTGTGTGTGTGTGTGTGTGTGTGTGTGTGAAATGTTGTTGTTTTTTAGCTGGAATTTTAAAATTAAGGGAGACTAGGATGGTCCCATTTTGGCCTTGTTCTGGCCTCATCAGCTAGCCACACCCTTTCCTTTACTGGGATTCGATGTGGTGAACTCTGCCTTGTAAAGCAGAGAACTAGCAGTGTGAGCTATCAGATCAGAACCCTTCCAGCTTTGTACCAGGGAGGGGCTATATGTTTTTCTTATGTCGGATCACCCTGGTATATTTAAGGAACGTCACAGCTCCTTTTTGCCTCTAGGCCCAACCCAGGACCACTTCAAGGCGGTTAATATATTTATAGCCGACAACTATATTCTGTATGTGTTAAATGTTTGGTTTTTTTTAAGCTGGAATTTTAAAATTAAGGGAGACTAGGATGGTCCCATTTCGGCCTTGTTCTGGCCTCATCAGCTAGCCACACCCTTTACTTTACTGGGATTCGATCTTGTGAACTCTGCCTTGTAAAGCAGAGAACTAGCAGTGTGAGCTATCAGATCAGAACCCTTCCAGCTTTGTACCAGGGAGGGGCTATATGTTTTTCTTATGTCGGATCACCCTGGTATATTTACGGAACGTCACAGCTCCTTTTTGCCTCTAGGCCCAACCCAGGACCACTTCAAGGCGGTTAATATATTTATAGCCGACAACTATATTCTGTATGTGTTAAATGTTTTTGTTTTTTTTTAAAGCTGGAATTTTAAAATTAAGGGAGACTAGGATGGTCCCATTTTGGCCTTGTTCTGGCCTCATCAGCTAGCCACACCCTTTCCTTTACTGGGATTCGATCTATATATTTTTTTTTCTCTGCCTTACAAGGCAAAGGTTGCAGGTTCAAGTTCCAGTGGGTATGGCTAGCTGATGAGGCCAATATAAGGCCGAAATAGATCTATCCTAGTCTCCCTTAATTTTCAAAATTCAGCAAAAAAACATGTGACATATATATATATATATATATATATATATATATATATATATATATATATATATATATATAGTTCTGAGTTCGGGTTTTGCCCTGTGTAATGTTTTGCATGTCTATGCGACGTTTCGGCGAAATCACATTCACCATCTTCAGGCTGTAGTTCCAATCTTTGTGTTGTTTTAAATGGAATATATATATATATATATATATAAAGGGAAATTATAATGGAAACAATGTGGCCAGAAAAATAAATGGGGCAAAATTCTGTACATATAGATATATCTTTATATGCACTCAAAATGCATATGCATTTTCATGCATACATTTTTTATAAACCAACTAGTTTATAAGGAACTACCAACTAGGAAACGAGAGCTAGGTAACTTAAGAAGAAATAAGATCTGGACAGGTTGTTTTAGAGAGGGAAAAAACTGTACAGTTTGTATTTCAAGTTGTTTGTTTTTTGCATGGATTAAACAGTTGACGCACAGCAAGATTTCAAAGCTGCGTTTTCCTAGTTGACAAACAAGATCAGAGGCATTTTGTTTCCATTGTTAAACATTGCGTTCCTCGGAATGACAGGTTTCTGAGTCCTCGGGACTGTACCTTGTCCAATACTAACAGGTGAACTTGAACTGACTCTGATGAGAAGTGGAAAATCAAACAGTGAAGATCTAAGGAACGCAAAAAGGCTGCAGGTGACAAGGGTCTCAGGCCAAGCTTCTACCGAATGGAAAAAAACTTGGTAGGATATAATGGAGAGAGATATGTTGAAGGCTGCTCTTATCAGAGCCTGCTTTGAAAGGAAAGGCGAAAAACAAAGCAAAATGAAAGACTGAACTCAGTGTGTGCATTTGAAGCTATTGCCCACCCACGTGGCTGCACAATCCACCTGAAGTGAAGTCACTGTTCGTGTATAAATTATTGTAGGGCACATATTCCTCTCATTTTATATGAGGGTCGCCCAGAAAGTAATGCACCACATTTTTTTCCTCGGCCTACAGTAATGGTACGAATGCGAAACTTTAGAATAGAATAGAATAGAATTTTATTGGCCAAGTGTGATTGGACACACAAGGAATTTGTCTTGGTGCATATGCGCTCAGCATACATAAAATAAAATATACATTTGTCAAGAATCATGTGGTACGACACTTAATGATTGTCGTAGGGGTCAAATAAGCAATGAAGAAGCAATATTAATAAAAATCTTAGGATATAAGCAACAAGTTACAGTCATACAGTCAACATGGGAGGAAATGGGTGAAAGGAATGATGAGAAAAACTAGTAGAATAGAAGTGCAGATTTAGTAGAAAGTCTAACAGTGTTGAGGGAATTATTTGTTTAGTAGAGGGATGGCGTTCGGAAAAAACTGTTCTTGTGTCTAGTTGTCTTGGTGTGCAGTGTTCTTTAGCGACGTTTTGAGGGTAGGAGTTGAAACAATTTGTGTCCAGGATGTGAGGGGTCAGTAAATATTTTCCCCGCCCTCTTTTTGACTCGTGCAGTATACAGGTCCTCAATGGAAGGCAGGTTGGCAGCAATTGTTTAGACATACATTGTTTGAGTTGTCAGGAATGCGTGTGTAAATTTTGCATTTCTTCAGACAGATAGCATAGCTGCAGCAGTGTTTTGAAATGGTGTCTGTAAGTGATGTACAGTACAAGCAGTGTATCGTCATTGAATTTCTCACTGCACAGAAAAAAAACTGTTGGGAACATTCACAAACCTTTGTGTACAGTTTATGGAGAATCTGCAGTCAACAGAAGTACGGCTAGTTGCTGGACACAGAGGGTGAGGCCATTAGAAGATGGTTCGGCAGACCTCCAATATTTGCAGCATTCGGGAAATGGTTTTGTGGCCAGAACATGGAGTGGTACCGACAGGGCATACAAGCCATTGTATTTTGCTGGGGGAAGGCCATAGAACGGGATGGACGGGCCATAGAATGGGATGGAGATTATATGGAAAAACAGGGAGTTTTGAAGAAACATCATTCTTTCTTGTGTGTGTTCTGTCAGGCTCTCTGGTAGAATCCTCCCAAAAATTCACAGGTACAAATTTCAGACACACACACGTTTGAAAATTCAAAACTATGTTCTTTATAATGAAAATTCACTTAAACCAAGCCCTCTTTTTGTATAGCAAAGAGCACTCGTCTTCAAACAAACTGGTAATTTGTACAAGTCCCTTATCAGTTCTGTGATACTTAGCTTGCAGCTGTGAGGTAATTCACAGTCCTTCTTTCACAAAGTGAAATACACTTTGCTCTGGTTTAGTTTCAAAGCGGGGGAAAATCAGCACACAAAAAGTCAAAGTCAGTAAAGCAGTCACGAAACACAACGATCAGATAATCCTCCACAATGGCCAAACCCACAGGCTGCTATTTATAGCAGCCTCACTAATTACCACAGCCCCACCCAACCCCAGGTGGCCTCATTTTCTTTGATAATAATCTTTCAGTTGTTGTTGCCTATGCATCGCTCTCCGCATGCGTGGCTGTATCATTAACTCTTGTTCTGAATCCAAGGAGGAGCAAGATAATTTATCTCCTTCTGAGCTGTCTGCCACACTCTCCTCCTCCCTGTCACTCATGTCTTCTTGGTCAGAGGAGCCTTCATCAGCAGATTCCACCAGGGGCAAAACAGGCCTGCAGCATGTGGATGTCTCCCCCACATCCACAGTCCTTGGGGCAGGAGCTGGGCCAGAGCTAACCACAACAGTGTGGGGGACTGGACTGAATAAATAAACCATGTGTATACCAGTGCTCAGAGAAAAATGCTGAGATAAATGCTATGAAAGCAGCGGCAGAAATAGCCCATCAAGCAGCTGTTTATGGAAGCGCTTTCCTTTCTCTGGTCACAAATATTATTTTTAAGATTCATAGAGAGTTAGCCACACTTTAGGAGCTGGATGGTCGGAGACGATTAAAGCGCGAGACATTCCTTTGGGATTCAGCAAGTTCCCCATTAGTGTCTGGAGAGAAAGGATTTGGAGTTTTGTCCCTTACAACAATGTTCATAAGCCTTTTGATTACTGGATGCCATGCTGGATTATAACTGCAATTACACTGTAAAAAGTTCAGCCTGAACGCTTTTCAAATATTCAGCTAAATACACAAAGGACTTCAAAGTACCATAGATAGGGAACAGGATCCTTCTAGGATACTGACATTTCAACTGGAGGTCTGAAAAAAAACTGAATTCAGAGGTAGGTCTTCATAGATTTACAAAAGAGCAAGAGGGAGGGCACGATATGAATCTCCGGAAGAAATTCCAAAGGGCCGGGGCCGCCATAGAGAAGGCTCTTCCCCTGGGCCCTGCCAGATGATATTGTCTGGCTGACGAAACTTGGAGAAGGTCAACTCTGTCTGACCTAACCAGCCACTGGGATGTATGAGACAGAAGACAATCACATAGGTAGTCTGTTCCTAAGACATGAAGGGCTTTAATACTGCTCTCCCACCTTTCAAAACGTAAGTAAAGCAAGAAAATAAAAGGGAAGAACTTAACATATAAACTAGTGAGCCCTGGACTCTCTTAGCCTTGGGATGGAATAGAATGGAATGGAATGGAATGAGCCCAGCATGCAGCGCGCCGACCTGGCACGCTGCCAGAAACCGAACTTCCGGTTTCGCCAGAAACCGGAAGTTTGGAGCTCAACAGAGCTCAAAGCAGCATCCTCCTTGCTCCGTGGCAATTTCGGCCGGCGGTTTAAACCGCCGGCCGTTCATTTCTGGCAGCCTTTTGTGTTTTAGTAAGTTTCAGTGAGGCATATTGTTTTCTACTTGCTGATTTTTTTGTACATTGTCTAAAGGCACAAGGGTGAGCTGGACAGTTATGTCACAGCATAAAAAGCAAACAAGCAAATAAATGTACATTTCACTTTATTTTGTACAACTCAAGGCACCGTATAGAATGCTCCCAGCTTGTAATTTCTCTACAATAGCAATCATGTTGGGTTAAAGGGAGAGGGGGAGTCAAAGACTCAATTAAAATAATTCATTTTTATTATAAGCATGTCTCATTAATTGCTTAGATAAATAGATAGCTGACAGATAGTTATAGAAAGGAAACGAGGAAGGTTACTTTTAGAAGAGAATACAATTGATATAATCATAAGATAGCCAGTTAGTCTAATGGTTTAGGGACCAGGCTACAATGCAGAAGACTGTGTGTTCAAATCCTGTCTTACCTATGAAAGTTACCTGGGTGACTTTAATCCAGCCTCTTTTAACCCAGCCCACTTCCCAAAATTGTTGTTCTATGAGAAATTGGAAACAAATGAGTATTATCTTGAGTTATTCATAAAGTAATAAGGGTAGGATTTAAAAATGGATGGATGGATGGATGGGTGGGTGGGTGGGTGGGTAGGTAGATAGATAGATAGATAGATAGATAGATAGATGATAGATAGATAGATAGATAGATAGATAGATGATAGATAGATAGATAGATAGATAGATAGATAGATAGATAGATAGATAGATATTGATATTTCAAATGCATAGCCTCCTGATATCTACTAATCTATATTGGTATATATAATGGCATAGCCAATTGTTTTAGCCACACAGATATTTTCCTTTATTATTTATATGTAGTGATGGGCGAACTGAACCCGTACAATTCGGGTCCGTACTGAATTTTGCGTTGTTCGGTATGCCGAACACAAACCTGAATTTTTTTGAAACTTCGGGCAAAGTTCGGGGCCGCATTCAGCATTCAGAGCTTTGATGTCACTGGCAGGTTGCTAAGGACGCCAAGGTGATCACTTCCTGGATTCCATGGAATCCAGGAAGTGATCACCTTGGCGTCCTTAGCAACCTGCCGGTATACATGACATCAAAGCTCCGCCCCCCAGAATCTCTTGGTGGGATTCCCCATTCGGGTTCAGGTTCGGGTTCGGATTCGGTTCGGGTTCAGCCGAGTTTTGCATAAAGTTTGTCCGAACTTGCCGAACCCGAACACCGTTGGATTCGCCCATCACTATTTATATGTATACGTAAATACATAGGAATACGGTTTAAAAAAATAATAAATGAAAGATAAAATCTAATGCAAAACTAATATAAAATAAGAAAAAAGCAAAGAAAAAGAAACAAATAAAAAAAAAGGTGAAATCTGCAAGAAAGGAAAATAAATAGAAAAGAAAAAAAGAAATAAAGAGGTAGCTTCCAGTATTTGTGTGTGTGTGTGTGTACGTACATACATACATACATACATACACTCACACATAGTGCAGGGCTACCAAATTTTTTACTACCACACTGTGGGCGTGGCTTGTGCAGGACTTCCATTTGCATTTTCTTTCAACATCTTTCAGTGCAAATTGGGTGCACTTAGGGGTGGAGCTCCATTTTCGCTACCCTACTGCATTCCCCACTGCCACCCCGGTCTGGGCAGTAGCCCACCACTGCTCACACACATGCATGTTTGTGGAAAACATGCCTGTTTCTGTGAAAAATGTACAATTTTTTGCTCATTCTGCCCCTCCCTCCCCAGTCTCCAGGATCACTATACATGTTTCCCAAACCCTTTGCACTCCCGGGTTTTGTTTTGTTTTCGTAGAAAATGGGCCCATTTTTCACCTCCAAAATCCCCCATGAATTGCATTTTTGTTCCCCCCCTGCCCCCAGGAGCACTTTCCAGGCCTCCTAAACCCTCTGCATACCCCGTTTTTGCAAAAAAACAACACAAAACCAGGACACGTGGTGCAGGATTTTGGGAGGCCCATGCATGCAAACTGGTTAGCAAAGGGTTTTAGAACTCAGTACTGCCGGGCAAGTAGGTAAAACAATTTAAACATTTCTAGCGTTAAAAGTGAGCAGATGGTGGGAAGCAGCTTTGCCCCAAAGCATGGGAAGCTATTGCCGGTTAGAGCAGATGAATAATTTGATTACTTCAATCAAATCTGGGTCCACATTCCGAGATTGGGTGTGGCTGCAGCCATAGTTCCCTCTAAGCTGAGCAGTGAGCAATCGCTCACTTAAAAATCATCACCAACTCAGAGTTTTCCAAACCTGCCCAGAAGCCGAGAGGGAAAGAGTGAGACGGAAGGAGAGAGAGAGGAAGAGAGGAAGAGAGAGAAACAGATAGAAAAAAGAGAGGAAGGAAAAGAGAAAGAAAAAGAATGGGAGTAAGGAAGAGAGAAAGAAAATCAAAATCTAGTTTGAAACTAGCTCAACTATTTAAGTGGCATTTTGATATTGATAGAGTTGCCCTATTATGAGCTCACTGTTATAGACACACAGTACAGTATTTTATTTTGAAATTCTCTGAGGCAAAACAGGGTGGGTTTTTTATTTGTTTGTTTGTTTGTTTGTTTGTTTGTTTGTTTGTTTGTTTAATATTTCTGTGTCGCCCAGTCCCGAAGGGACTGCCACTCAGACACTATACTTTTCCGCCCACTCCCCCCCAAAATTAGAGGGAACACTGGCTGCAGCCCAGGTGACTATGAATGGTTCCCAAACTGGGTGTGGATAACTTTGGAGAATGATAGATTCAACACTCGCCTTTGGGAGAAAATTATGCTTTGTTTTCAAGCATTTTTTTTCTGCAGGTTTTCCCGGTCTGTTCATATGATTTTACTGGTACCTTATTTCTATGCAATATATACAGCATAAATGCCAAGTAACATTTCAACAAGCTCACAGCCTAATGCAAAACATGCGATCTCTTTTGGACAAGGGATAGATTTAGACTTGGAGTGGAACGATGGGAGCTATACATGCCAAAAACCTGGCAGGATCTAGGGAAGAAAATAAAATGAGAATAGCATTAATAATTGTAATTAAAATTAAGCTCATGTATTTAATACCTCCCCTCTCTTTCCTATCTGGGATAACAATGTGATGACAACCTTTGGATGGCTCTCAGATAAAGTGCTCTTGTTTTATAGACACAGAGATATTAAAACAACCTTTTTCAGGCAAGATTTTTTAAATTTTTCACTCCAATCACATATGCAAGTAAACATACCATCAATCTTGAAATACATTAAAATAATTATTTCTTTTAACTTTGTTATTCATGATCCATTGTATTGCCTCCAATATTGTATTGCCTCCAATACAATTGACATATGGAGAAGAATAATTACTCAAACTTCTTATGTGTATTTTAAAATGCTATTAACGAATACAATTTTTAAATAGAAACATAGAAACATAGAAGTCTGACGGCAGAAAAAAACCTCATGGTCCATCTAGTGTGCCCTTATGCTATTTTCTGTATTTTATCTTAGGATGGATATATGTTTATCCCAGGCATGTTTAAATTCAGTTACTGTGGATTTATCTACCACGTCTGCTGGAATTTTGTTCCAAGGATCTACGACTCTTTCAATAAAATAATATTTTCTCATGTTGCTTTTGATCTTTCCCCCAACTAACTTCAGATTGTGTCCCCTTGTTCTTGTGTTCACTTTCCTATTAAAAACACTTCCCTCCTGGACCTTATTTAACCCTTTAACATATTTAAATGTTTCGATCATGTTCCCCCTTTTCCTTCTGTCCTCCAGACTATATAGATTGAGTTCATTAAGTCTTTCCTGATACGTTTTATGCTTAAGACCTTCCACCATTCTTGTAGTCCGTCTTTGGACCCATTCAATTTTGTCAATATCTTTTTGTAGGTGAGGTCTCCAGAACTGAACTTGCTTCTTTTCTAGTCAAATCTAATCATTTAGGCCGTAGTGCTTCAATCTTCACCATGTATTAACAACAATTTCATAATATTTATTACCATCACTTTTATAATAATTGCCCTTAAAAAAGGAACAAATATTCCAAATCATGACAATTAAATCCTAATAGTTATATATAATTATTACATGGATCAAGAGTATATTAATTCAAGGGGGGGGGGGGTCCAAAACATTTATCACATATGACCCAATTAGCCCAATTAATAATAATTCCTTTTTAAAAGATAAAATACAAAATAAAAAATTTAAAATGGAAAAAATAGAAGGAAAAAAGAGAGAAAAAAGTTAAAAAAAATAGGAAGAGAAACAAAAGAACAAAAGAACAGGGGGGGGGGGACTTTTTCCCCTTTCTTCCATCTATTCCATATAGTTCCCAAATCCTCATATCCAGCATTTTTCAATGTTAGTTGAGTACCCAGTTATATGAAAATTCAGGACATTGCAAGCGGCAGAAATACCATATTTTTCAGAGTGTAAGATGCACCTTTCCCCCCAGAAAAGAGGCTGAAAATTTGGATGCACCTTATATTCTGAATGTAGCTTTTATTAAGCTTTTTTTTCAGCCCTAACAAGGTGCTAAACAGTGAACAGATCTTCCAGTGGTTTGCTAGCAAGTGATCTTCCACTTTTTTCAGCCCTAATGAGGTGCTAATGAGTGAAGTGATCTGCTGCGCTTTGCTAGCGAAGTGACCTTCCTTTTGCCTGTCTCTGAAGAGAGAGAGAAGTGAAGTGTTGTAGAAGCTATTTTTTATCCTCAACCAGGGGATACAAAGCAAGCATGCCAGTAGGTACCTCTACCTAAGAACACTTCTACCTCCAAACTTTTCTAGATAAGAACTGGATGTTCAAGAATTTTTTTTTTGCTGCTTCTCAAGAACCATTTTCCACTTGCAAACCCGAGCCTCCAAAACTGTAACAGGAAAAGGCAGGGAGAAGCCTCCATGGGGCCTCTCTAGGAATCTCCTGGGTGGAAACAGGGCCAGAAAAGGTGGGGAGAAGCCTCCGTGGGGCCTCTCTAGGAATCTCCTGGGTGGAAACAGGATCAGAAAAGGTGGAGAGAAGCCTCCGTGGGGCCTCTCTAGGAATCTCCTGGGAGCAAACAGGGCCGGAAAAGGTGGGGAGAAGCCTCCATGGGGCCTCTCTAGTAACCTCCTGGGAGAAAACAGGGCTGGAAAAGGTGGGGAGAAGCCTCCATGGGGCCTCTCTAGGAACCTCCTGGGTGGAAACAGGGTCAGAAAAGGCAGGGAGAAGCCTTCATGGGGCCTCTCTAGGAATCTCCTGGGTGGAAACAGGGTCAGAAAAGGTGGGGAGAAGCCTCCATGGGGCCTCTCTAGGAATCTCCTGGGTGGAAACAGGATCGGAAAAGGTGGGGAGAAGCCTCCGTGGGGCCTCTCTAGGAATCTCCTGGGATAAAACAGGGCCGGAAAAGGTGGAGAGAAGCCTCCATGGGGCCTCTCTAGGAATCTCCTGGGAGGAAACAGGGCCTCCACCCTCTCTGTGGTTTCCCCAACCGCACACATTATTTGCTTTTACATTGATTCCTATGGGGAAAATTGCTTCTTCTTACAAACCTTTCTACATAAGAATCTGGTCACGGAACAAATTAAGTCCGTAAGTAGAGGTACCACTGCATTAGGTTGCTACTGGGATGATGGGGGGAGGGGGAATCTCGCTTGTTTGCACATCCTTGTACTAGATTTGCCTTCCAGCGTATGTGAAAAAGCCGAATCTTGCTTTGACACACGTAGACATGTGCTGAGGTCACGTAGCTCTGTGGGAAGCACACCAGTAGCAGCGATGATGATGAGCCCTTGCCTGAAGCATGCATATTCAAACCCAGCAAACTAATGTACTGAAACTGACCAGACTAAGGACTAGACCAGTGATGATGAATCTATGGTACGAGTCCCACAGGTGGCACGTGGAGCCATATCTGCTGGCATGTGAGCTGTTGCCTAGCTCAGCTCAAACGTGCACATGTGTGCTGGCCAGCTGATTTTTGGCTCACACAGAGGTTCTGGGAGGGCATCTTTGGCTTCCAGAGAGCCTCCAGGGGGATGGGTGGAGGGCATTTTCACTCTCCCCCAGCTCCAGGGAAGCCTTAGGAGCCTGGGGAGGGTGAAACACGAGCTTACTGGGCCCACCAAAAGTTGGGAAACAGGCTGGAAACAAACCCACCACAGGGCAGCCATGGGGTGGGGGAAGCTGTTTTCGCCCTCCCCAGACATTGAATTATCGGTGTGGGCACTCATGCATGTGCGATAGCACGCACGCATGCTATTTTGGCACCCAAAAGGTTCACCATCACTGGACTAGACAGATGAATGCCTGGTAGGCATATTATTTTTTCCTCTTTTCATCCCCAAAAACTAAGTTCTGTTTTATACCCCGGTGTGCCTTTTACTCCGGAAAATACAGACATGCATGTTCTGTCGGGCTCTCTGGTAGACTCCTCCCAAAAATTCACAGGTACAAATTTCAGACACACACATGTTTGAAAATTCAAAACAATGTTCTTTATAATGAAAATTCACTTAAACTAAGCCCTCTTTTGGTATAGCAAAGAACACTCGTCTCCAACCAAACTAGTAATTTGTACACAAGTCCCTTATCAGTTCTGTGATACTTAGCTTGCAGCTGTGAGGTAATTCACAGTCCTTCTTCTTTCACAAAGTGAAACACACTTTGCTCTGGTTTAGTTTCAAAGCGGGGGAAAATCAGCACACAAAAAGTCAGAGTCAGCAAAGCAGTCACGAAACACAATGATCAGATAATCCTCCACAATGCCCAAACTCACAGACTGCTATTTATAGCAGCCTTACTAATTACCACAGCCCCACCCAACCACAGGTGGCCTCATTTTCTTTGATAATAATCTCTCAGTTGTTGTTGCCTATGCATCGTTTTCCGCATGCGTGGCTGTATCATTAACTCTTGTTCTGAATCCAAGGAGGAGCTAGATAATTGATCTCCTTCTGAGCTCTCTGCCACACTCTCCTCCTCCCTGTCACTCATGTCTTCTTGGTCAGAGGAGCCTTCATCAGCAGATTCTACTGGGGGGGGGCAAAACAGGCCTGCAGCATGTGGATGTCTCCCTCACATCCACAGTCCTTGGGGCAGGAGCTGGGCCAGAGCTAACCACAACACATGCATATATTAAGTTAGCTGCATTTCAGTTTAGCTTCTTCAATTTTTTAAAAAAATGTATTCTCTAGCAAGTTTAGAAGTTAACTTTTAATTTTGTGAAAACCACAAACACATGTTTTTTTAAGCAGGCACCTACATTAGTTAGAAAATATCCTCCACTTTTCCTCCCATTTATAATGATTAACTAGGATAGAGCTTTAAATAGTATTATTGATCATTCCATTACAGACTGGAAGAAGATGACCTAAAGATTAAATTGGTCGAACAATCCCAAGGCCTTCCACTTTAAAGGGGAGGGAATATGCACGCAAACAAGTTACCCCCCAATTGAGATTTTGATCAGGGAAATGTGAAATTTTACTGTGTAGCCATAGCTGATATTTAGAGCGATGAAAATGACTTTTTCCCCCTGACAGAAAGCTAGAACAAAGCCCAAATGAAATGGTGGCCTGAATGTTACAAGAAGTTAACCTTGACAAATGGTAATTTGTATTCATTTGCAATGCTTGATGAGATTGACCTTTGAGAATTATGAGGCACAACAACCTGATCCATAACTCACCACTTAATGTGCAAATCAGAAATTAGTTATCTGTCAGCCTTCAATCTAACCAAATATTCTTCCAAGACAGTTCATGGTTCAAAGGAATATTAACTCATGTCTATATTTTGAAAAGAAAGGAAAATATGACCATAACATTATTAGATAGCTAAAATCAGAATCTTTCAGCTTTGGAAAGCTATGTCAAATTTCACCACTGGAAGGAAAAAAAAGAAACAGGTGATCTCTCTGCCTTTCCATTTTGTTATTGGTGTTTAAGTTAAATATAACAGTTGGCTTAGATTAGGAGTGTCTAACCTTGGCCATTTTAAAATCTGTAGACTACAATTCCCAGAATCTCCCAGTTGTTATATCCTTACTGAATGAAGGTCTGCACGCCATAGTTCCCTCTAAGCTGAGCAGTGAGCAATCGCTCACTTAAAAATCATCACCAACTCAGAGTTTTCCAAACCTGCCCAGAAGCCGAGAGGGAAAGAGTGAGAGGGAAGGAGAGAGAGAGGAAGAGAGGAAGAGAGAGAAACAGATAGAAAAAAGAGAGGAAGGAAAAGAGAAAGAAAAAGAATGGGAGTAAGGAAGAGAGAAAGAAAATCAAAATCTAGTTTGAAACTAGCTCAACTATTTAAGTGGCATTTTGATATTGATAGAGTTGCCCTATTATGAGCTCACTGTTATAGACACACAGTACAGTATTTTATTTTGAAATTCTCTGAGGCAAAACAGGGTGGGTTTTTATTTGTTTGTTTGTTTGTTTGTTTGTTTGTTTGTTTATTTATTTATTTATTTATTTATTTATTTATTTATTTATTTATTTATTTATTTATTGATTGATTTATTTATTTATTTATTTATTCTGTGTCGCCCAGTCCCAAAGGGACTGCCACTCAGACACTATACTTTTCCGCCCACGGCACACTTGTGGTGGGTAACGGTTCTTTATTAACAACAAGTAATGGTTGCAGAGTAAAACAACAGACAACATGGCCGTGCCTGGCAGCTATATATATGCCGGGCTGCCAGGCTGAGCCAACCAATCACCTTGTAGTATTTTCCCGCCCAAAGAATGTGGGGCGGGTACAAGGCCTAACTGTCCTCTGGACATAACACCAGTCATCCATGCTGACTGGTTATTTCTGGAATTTGAAATCCACAAGTCTTAAAGTTGCCAAGTTTGGAGACCACTGCTCTAGATGATTTCCTGTTTTGGAAACATACCGTGTTTCCCTGAAAATAAGACAGCGTCTTATTTTAACTTTTGCTCCCAAAGATGTGCTATGTCTTATTTTCAGGGGATGTCTTATTTTTTTTCAATGAATTGTATCCTGTATCCTGCTGCAGAAAAAATGCATCCAAACATGCAGCCGCATGTTGGATGCGTGTTGGATGTGTTTTAAATCTGATTGATGCAGCGTTTTGGGATGCAATTTATGGACAGCAGTGTTATTCTTGACAAATGCATCTTTTTCTTTTATGTACGCTGAGAGCATATGCACCAAGACAAATTCCTTGTGTGTCCAATCACACTTGGCCAGTAAAATTCTATTCTATTCTATTCTATTCTATTCTACTCTATTCTATTCTATTCTATTCCTATTTTTTCTATTCTATTCTATTCTATTATATATGTTCTGTTTGGGAATGCTGAGAAACGAAACGTCTCCTACGTCTTACTTTCGGGGGATGCCTTATATTAGGCAACTCTATGAAATCTCTGCTATGTCTAACTTTCAGGGGTGACTTATTTTCAGGGAAACAAGTAGAATAGCCTATGAATTCCTCCTGTTACAAGTCTTATTGGGCTGTCCAAAAGCTCCAGTCTCAGGAAGAGCTGCTGTTGCATGCAGATAATATGATTTGAGGGCATTCTGCTCAGGGGTGAAATTCAACATTGCCCCCTACCAGCTCTGTGGGTGTGGCTTGGTGGAGCATGAATGGTGGTCATGTGAGTGGGTGGGTGTGGCCAAATCAATTTATTTATTTATTTATTTATTTATTTATTTATTTATTTATTTATTTATTTATTTATTGGATTTGTATGCCGCCCCTCTCCGTAGACTCCGGGCGGCTAACAACAGTAATAAAAAACAGCATGTAAATCCAATACTAAAACAACTAAAAAACCCTTATTGTAAAACCAAACATACATACAAACAAACATACCATGCATAAATTGTAAAGGCCTAGGGGGAAAGAATATCTCAATTCCCCCAATTCTAATCTCCGGGGGGAGTTGGTTCCAGAGGGCCGGGGCTGCCACAGAGAAGGCTCTTCCCCTGGGCCCCGCCAAATGACATTGTTTAGTTGACGGGACCCGGAGAAGGCCCGCTGAAGGGTTTTAACCCTCTTCTTCTGCTCAGGTCTATATGACCTGAAATGAAATTTGAGACCCTTTAGATTATTTGTCATGCAGATCTGAAACTTATAATTAATTGACTTTTCCTCATTTGAGGGGTTCTTACTATGAGTGTGGGGTTTTGGGTTTTTTTTGTTTACATTTTGGTACACACTGATTATTACATTTCGTTACACCCAAAACAGTACAAGTATATAATAAATGTGAACACAACAGCAGGGTTAAATTACTAACTAAGTAGAACTAGATAGACATGTGCACTTATATGCAAGACGGACAAAAAGAACAGACAGACCAATGTGTTCAATGACTAGCACACATAAAAAATAGATCTCTTTATGCCTGGAAGGATTAAAAAAACCCCACTGAGAATCAATAAAGGTTTATCTGGCAACCCTTTAATACAGCTGCAATTTCTCCACATAGAAATGGAAACAAGATTCAAACAACACAGCTGCATAGCACTTAACATAATGGTGCAAGTTTTCCAGGGACCAGCATAATATTTGCAGAATATCAGATATAAGGAATGTACAGTGGTACAGTACCTCTACTTAACAATGCCTCTACTTAAGAACTGTTCTAAATAAGAACCGGGTGTTCAAGATTTTTTGCTTCTACTTAAGAACAATTTTCTACTTAAGAATCTGAGCCCGGAAAAATTTCCCAGGAAATTTGAGAGTGGCACGAAGGCCCGGACAGTTTCCTGCCATTCCCCCTTTAATCCTGGCCATCTCGGGCTTTTCTGGGCTGCCAGAGGAGCCTTCCGGTGGTGCTTAAGGAGGCTTTGGCAGTTCAGAGTGAACAAAGCATTTTCCTTTCTCTGGGCGCTTGGAGAGGGAATAAATGTCTGCCAGCGCCCAGAGAAAAGAAATGGTCTCTTCACTCTGGGCAGCGACTGTCCTCCTCCTCTTCTTCCTCTTCTTCTTCTTCCTCTTCCTCCTCCCACCCAAATTCCGAGCTTTTATTTCTTTCCCAATGGTTTTGCATGCATTATTTGCTTTTACATTGATTCCTATGGGAACAATTGCTTCTACTTAAAAACTTTTCGACTTAAGAATCTGGTCACAGAACGAATTAAGTTCTTAAGTAGAGGTACCACTGTATTTGGTACTTAGATCGAACTGAGAAAAATGTTCAGGGTCTAGAGAGTCTTTAACGAGTCCTTCAGGAGTCCTTCGGAAGTTGGCCAGCGTATAAATCCAGATAGATAGATAGATAGATAGATAGATAGACAGACAGACAGACAGACAGACAGACAGATAGATAGATAGATAGATAGATAGATAGATAGATAGATAGATAGATAGATAGATGAATTGATGGATGGATGGATGATGGATGGATAGAAACAGATAGATAGATAGATAGATAGATAGAGAGAGAGAGAGAGAGAGAGAGAGAGAGAGAGAGAGAGTGAGAGAGAGAGAGAGAGAGAGAGAGAGAGAGAAAGAGAGAGAGAGAGAATGCTTATGAAGAATGCCAATGTTACTGAGGGGCCTAGTGGGAAAAATAGAGGAATTGGAAGAACAGAAAACAAAGTACCCACATTTAGTTTAATTCTTAGTGGTTCTGTGGGCATGGCTTGGTGGGCATAGCAGGGGAAAGATACTGCAAAATCTCCATTCCCTCCCCACTTTGGGGGCCAGCCAGAAGTGGTATTTGCCAGTTCTCTGAACTACTCGAAATTTCCACTACTGATTCTGCGGAACCTGTCAGTACCTGATGAATTTCACTCCTGCCCTCATTGCAAAAGGAAGCAAATTCTTCAGGAATATCATGTCGTACGTCAAGTTGACATTATGTTTTGGCTCCAAGGCTGCACAATATTAGTAGGTACTCATCACTTTCCATTATCAAGTTACTTAGTTCTGAGGAGAACAGAAACATCTGCTTATGGGGGGAAGTTCAGCATCGTGCATGTAATCAGCTAACCATTGGTTTCTCAGTCAGAAGGAGGAGGGACATGCAGAACGACAACCATATATGTAAATACTACCCACATTTATTTATTTTATTTATTCATTCGATTTTTATGTCCCCTTCTCCTTAGACTCAGGGCGGCTTACAACATGTTAGCAATAGCACTTTTTAACAAATCTAGCATATTTCCCCCACAACCTGGGTCCTCATTTTACCCACCTGGGAAGAATGGAAGGCTGAGTCAACCTTGAGCCGGTGATGAGATTCGAACCGCTGACCTACAGATCTACAGTCAGCTTCAGTGGCCTGCAGTACAGCACTCTACCTGCTGCGCCACCCCGGCTCACTTGGATTCTGGCTCCACTTTCATTCTAGTCAAAGTCACCATTTACATAATGATCAAGGCAATCTAAATTTGGATAGGAAGAATGATTTCTCTGTCTGATCAAGCAACATATTTCCTACAGTGATTAGCAATTATACTTTAGAATATTAAACAGGTTTGGGGGGGGGAACTGAAAAAGAATTTGGAACTTCTCAAGAAAAGCATATGTAGCAATGTTGAGCTCTGATATATCTGATATAGCCCTCATCACCTCGAGGTTCGACTACTGTAATGCTCTCTACATGGGGCTACCTTTGAAAAGTGTTCGGAAACTCCAGATCGTGCAAAATGCAGCTGCGAGAGCAGTCATGGGCTTACCTAGGTATGCCCATGTTTCACCATCACTCCGCAGTCTGCATTGGTTGCCGATCAATTTCCGGTCACAATTCAAAGTGTTGGTTATGACCTTTAAAGCCCTTCATGGCATCGGACCAGAATATCTCCGAGACCGCCTCCTGCCGCACGAATCCCAGCGACCGATTAGGTTCCACAGAGTGGGCCTTCTCCGGGTCCCGTCAACTAAACAATGTCGGTTGGCGGGCCCCAGGGGAAGAGCCTTCTCTGTGGCGGCCCCGGCCCTCTGGAACCAACTCCCCCCGGAGATTAGAACTGCCCCTACTCTTCCTGCCTTCCGTAAACTCCTTAAAACCCACCTTTGCCGTCAGGCATGGGGGAACTGAAACATCTCCCCCTGGACACGTTTAATTTATGCATGGTATGTCTGTGTGTGTGACTGTTAGCATATGGGGTTTTTTTAAATATTTAAATATTTTAAATTTGTCTGATTGCTTATGATTTGTTTTTACATGTTGTGAGCCGCCCCGAGTCTTCGGAGAGGGGCGGCATACAAATCTAAGTAATAAATAAATAAATAAATAAATAAATCTTCTCAAGACACTACATGATATTTTCATCTAATCCATGAGTGATCCAACCTTTGGCTTGCCTTGGCCACACTGAATGAAGAGGAATTGTCTTGGGTCACATATAAAATATATAATATATTTAATGCATATAAGTAACATAATAAAAGTTCAGATTTTATGGGGATGCATGCATGGACTGCATGGATTGGACATGCGTAGCTTAATCTATTAAGAAGAGATTTGTACAGTGGTACCTCTACCGAAGAATGCCTCTATTTACGAACTTTTCTAAATAAGAACCGGGTGTTCAAGATTTTTTTTGCCTCTTCTCAAGAACCAAGAATCAAGGTTGCTAAGGACGCCAAGGTGATCACTTCCTGGATTCCATGGAATCCAGGAAGTGATCACCTTGGCATCCTTAGCAACCTGCCGGTGACATCAAAGCTCCGAATGCCGAACACGACCCCGAACTTTGCCCAAAGTTTGAAAAAATCTCAGGTTTATGTTCGGCATACTGAACACCATAAAATTCGGTACGGACCCAAATTGTGCGGGTTCGATTCGTCCATCACTACACTGTTTCCCTCAGCCAAGAAACAGAGAATCAGACCTACTGGGCAGCGAAACCTTTACCTAGTCTTCAAAGTAACATTAAAACAGGACATGAATGCTTCTTGGGGATTGTTAATTTGGTGCTAAGACTATGACCTTGTCCAAGGTGATATAAAAATAGTCATGATTTTAAACACAGATAACTGCTGATATGGCTTATTGAAATATTTATCTGCCCTCAGGCTCAGCCAGTAGGGAAAACCCTCAAGAGGTTAGCAATCACTAATTACTTCCTGCTATCCTTCTATTGTGAGACAAGGCAGTGGTTCCACACTGCTTTGATCACTTTTAACAGCTGAAGGGGTGAATGCTGATCCCTAGAATCAAATTTCTTCCACTTTAAGGCTTTTCTGGTAAAGGATGTTAAAGGAGTGACATCTAACATCCTTTGGATTTGGGCCTCATGTCTAATCCTTTCCCATACTGATAAAAATCCAACACAGCCCTCTCAATTCAGCATACTCATCTATTATCTTAATCCTAGTTATGTTTGCTGTCTAGAGCAGTGTTTCCCAACCTTGGCAACTTTAATTTATTTGGACTTCAACTCCCAGAATTCGCTGGCTGGAGAATTCTGGGAGTTGAAGTCCAGATATCTTAAAGTTGCCAAGGTTGGGAAAAACTGGTCTAGAGTTACTTTTGTGGCTGGGGAAGCATAAGGGTCTATTTATTATAATTTATAAATAAAGGCATTCTTGCAAAATTAATCTTTCTTATTATTCATTTATGCAAACATTTGTATCCTGCCTGTTTCCAGGTGCAGGACAGTTTAACCTTAATCATCATGTAACTCCTGAATCACTATTAATAATTTTTTAGGCCACACAGAAATGGTTCACAACTGTTTTACTTTTGCAGTAATATTCCCTTTAGGCACTTATGTAGTGCAGAGTTCAGGGCAGATAACTTCTAGATTTGTTATGCATAGGGATAGGTAGATTAAGAAAAGTTCTTCCCTTTTCATTAAATCAATAGAACGGTTTATGAGTCTGAAAAAAAAGTTCTAAATGCCAATCCTTTAAAAAAAGAAAATAAATGATTGAAAACTTCACAATCCCAATTACAGTTTGCATTATCTCTACCCCTAAGCGCCTTCCACATGCTTCCAAAAGCATTTGGGAAGTTGAGCCAATTAATTCTGGGCTCAATCTCGGTTCCAGGGGAATTCTGTATACTAAGTGCATTTCCTGTGGTGCTGCAGGGCAGACAGCATCTCCTTGGCAGAAACTCGACTCTTATCCTACTTCCTGTCTCCTGGGATTTCCCACTTTATGCCTGGAGTTCAAGGACCACAGCACCTGGAGTTCTTCCCCCATCTTCAGTAGCGGCTTTGCCCCTGCAAACTGAAAGAACTCTCAGCATAAAGGAGAGGGAAGGAGGGAGGGAGGGAGGAATGAATAGCAATTTTCCTATTTTTCTGTTGGTTCTATATTCCTTGATTCCCTTGATATAAATTGTTGTTTTAATTTAATTCCTGCATAATATTGGTGTGCAACTTTCAGTGTCATGCAACTAAAGTGGTACCACTATTTACTTAATTTGTTCCGTGAACAGGTTCTTAAGTAGAAAGGTTTGTAAGAAGAAGCAATTTTTCCCATAGGAATCAAATGTAAAAGCAAATAATGTGTGCGATTGGGGAAACCACAGGGAGGTGGAGGCCCTGTTTCCTTCCAGGAGATTCCTAGAGAGGCCCCGTGGAGATTTCTCCCGGCCTTTTTTTCGGCCCTGTTTCCTCCCAGGAGATTCCTAGAGAGGCCCCACAGAGGCTTCTCCCCACCTTTTTCGGCCCTGTTTCCTCCCAGGAGATTCCTAGAGAGGCCCCACAGAGGCTTCTCCCCACCTTTTTCGGCCCTGTTTCCTCCCAGGAGATTCCTAGAGAGGCCCCACAGAGGCTTCTCTCCACCTTTTTCGGCTCTGTTTCCTCCCAGGAGATTCCTAGAGAGG
>NC_091955.1:21605130-21640130 GCF_031021105.1 Erythrolamprus reginae | reverse complement strand
GAGAAAGCATGTGAGAGAGATTAAATTTAAAATAGCATAAAATCAAGAACAGTGGCATTTATTTTGGAATGTTAATACTTGGTCTAATTTAATTGTCTAAATAATGCACTACGATGAAAAATGACTAAATAAATATTAATGTTAGGAATACATTAAGATATATGTATATGTATTTTCATGAAGTAATGCTGATCTGTGGTTTTTCAAATACCAATAACAAAGAGGTAATAATTAGGTACAGTACATTTTCTGAAACGAGGCAACTGCATATCTCTTCGCAAGAAGGGGGTGGATGACTAATATTTTTTGTTTTTATAGAATCCAGATAGACAGATAAAGGGTGAGCCATCATCAACCCAAATCATTACTGCAATTTACATTTAGGTACTTAGCTTTCTTCATGTCCAGAGAGATTAGATTTCAAACATTCTGGACTTTCCCACATTCCTAAACCACATACTAATAACAAAATAGATGCAATGAAAGAAGATGTAGGTGAAGGCAGATGACTTAAAGAAAAAAGAAAATAAATCACAGCATGATTTCAAGCTACAAGTTATCATTTGTATCCAAGTATTGGGTTTTTTTAAAAGTCACCAATGTGCCTATAACTCCTCCATTAAGTTTTAACTTTATTCAGTTGAGGAGGTGTTGTGGTTAGCTCAGGCCCAGCTCCTTCCCCAAGGACTGTGGATGTGGGAGAGACATCCACATGCTGCAGGCCTGTTTTGCCCCCCCCCCCGGTGGAATCTGCTGATGAAGGCTCCTCTGACCAAGAAGACATGAGTGACAGGGAGGAGGAGAGTGTGGCAGACAGCTCAGCAGGAGATCAATTATCTAGCTCCTCCTTGGATTCAGAACAAGAGTTAATGATACAGCCACGCATGTGGAGAGCTATGCATAGGCAACAACAACTGAGAGATTATTATCAAAGAAAATGAGGCCACCTGTGGTTGAGTGGGGCTGTGGTAATTAGTGAGGCTGCTATAAATGCCAACTTGTGGGTTTGGCCATTGTGGAGGATTATTTGATCGTTGTGTTTCGTGCCTGCTTTACTGACTTTGACTTTTTGTGTGCTGATTTTTCACCGCTTTGAAACTAAACCAGAGCAAAGTGTGTGTCACTTTGTGAAAGAAGGACTTTGAATTGCCTCACAGCTGCAAGCTAAGTATCACAGAACTGATAAGGGACTTGTACAAATTACCAGTTTGTTTGGAGACGAGTGCTCTTTGCTATACCAAAAGAGGGCTTTGTTTAAGTGAATTTTCATTATAAAGAACATTGTTTTGAATTTTCAAACGTGTGTGTGTCTGAAATTTGTACCTGTAAATTTTTGGGAGGATTCTACCAGAGAGCCCAACAGAACAGGAGGGGCTTAGCTTTTTAGTGCCAGACATATGACATACTTATTTGGGGCTGCTTTTGAAGAGTGCTCAGAGACTACAAATTGTGCAAAATGCAGTCGCGTGAGCTATAGTGGGGCTTCCAAGATCTGCCCACATTTCAACATCATTCCGTGAGCTACACTGGCTGCCAATTGGTCTCAGGGTACAATTAAAAGTTCTGGCTATGACCTACAAAGCCCTATGTGGCCAGTGAAGGGGTACCAAAATTTTTACTGCCACACTGTGGGTGTGGCTTGTGTAGGACACCCTGAATTTCCTTTCAACATCTTTCAGTGCAAATTGGGTGCTCTAGGGTGGAGTTCCATTTTTGCCACCCCACTGCATTCCCCCACATCTGGGCAGCACGCCACCCCTGTACGTGGCATAGGACCAGACTATCTTCGGGACTGTCTTCTGCCTCATGCATCCGGACCAGATTATCTCAGGGACCTCCTTCTGCTGCACAAATCCCAGCGACCAGTTAGGTCCCACAGAGTGGACCTTCTCCGGGTCCCGTCAACTAAACAATGTCGTTTGGCAGGACCCAGGGGAAGAGCCTTCTCTGTGGCGGTCCTGGCCCTTTGGAACCAACTCCCCCCAGAGATTAGAATTGCCCCCATCCTCCTTGCCTTTCGTAAGCTTCTTAAAACCCACCTCTGCCATCAGGCATGGGGGAACTGAGATATTCTTTCCCCCTAAGCCCTACAATTTACGCATGGTATGTTTGTATGTATGTTTGGTTTTATAATAAGGGTTTTTTTAGTTGTTTAGTATTGGATTGTTACATGCTGTTTTTTATCACTGTTGTTAGCCGCCCCGAGTCTGCGGAGAGGGGCGGAATTCAAATCCAATAAATAAATAAGTAAGTAAGTAAGTAAGTAAGTAAGTAAGTAAGTAAGTAAGTAAGTAAGTGAGTGAGTAACTAAGTCAGTCAGTCAGTCAGTCAGTCCCACAGAGTCGGTCTTTAGTAATTTAGATTTCTTTATATATATTGTTGCATTTATAATGTTGTATGTCGCCCTCAGTCGCCTTGAGAAATTAAATAAATAAACAAACAAAAAATCAAAACCAACCAACCAACCAACTGTTGTGGTTAGCTCTGCCCCAGCTCCTGCCCCAAGGAATGTGGAGGTAGATGTGGGGGAGACATCTACATGTCGTAGGCCTGTTTTGCTCCCAGTAGAGTCTCCCGACGAAGTCTCCTCTGACCAAGGAAGCGTGAGTGACAGGGAAGAGGGGAGTTTGGCAGACAGCCCAGGAGGAGATCAGTCATCTGTATCATCCCTGAACAAGAATTAATGACACATCCACGCACGCGTAGAGTGATGCATAGGAGACAACAACTGAAGGATTATTACAAGAGAAAATGAGGCCACCTGTGGTTGGGTGGGGCTGCTGTAATTAGTGGTACAGATAAAAGTGCAGCCTGGTGTTTTAGCCTCATGGCAGTTTATCTGATTCATTGTTTCATCAAGATCATGGCTTTTGCTGTTCAGGATTGTGTGTGTCAATTCTCTGGACTTTAGAATTGGACTCAATTTCCCAGTTATTGGGTGAGCAATTGGACTGCATTTAACCTGTGCCTTGTGTGTACCAGAAAATCCCTTTGACATTTAAAAAGGGAGCTGTTTCTGTTTTTCTGTTTATAAAAACTTTTGGGTTTTCCTTTTATCGTGTGGTGTGTGTCTTCCTGGACTAATTATCCTCTAATTACAGGAGGTTGAGACATGCCGGCAGAACACCAACCAACCAACCAACCAACCAACCAACCAACCAACCAACAAACAAACAAACAAACAAACAAACAAACAAACAAACAAACAATTATTTCCTGTGAGAAAGTAGCAGAGGAAAAGTCACAAGAACACATGAATCCACAGTTTTGAATGTGCTGATGAAGAGGCTATGATTTGCATCATACCCAAAGACTGTTTTACAAGACAGAGTTTCACAAGGTTGCATGGATGTGTCCCATCTTGTCAAGCAAGCAATTTGCTTTGGCTCATCACAACAAAGAACCTAATCAATGCTTTCCACAGAAAAGAACAGTTTATCTGCCATTGGAGGCATAAAAACCATGACTCAGATTGATAAACTGAGAACGATGCAAAAGGATGCAGTCAAAATGGTCCTGAGTGCAGTTGCATAATGAAATTGGAACCTATTAGTCACTAACTTGTACTCCTGACAACAGCATCTCTCAAATTGTATCAAAAGAAGATTCCGGGAAATGCCTGTTTATTATTTTTTATCTACTGGAAGTTTTTCTTTTGTTTTACTTTCACAGCTTCATAATGAAACTTTTTGGGTGTCTTTTAGTCTGTCTTGACTCCCAGTGATGGGACACAGCTAAACAGTTTTTTTCCCAAGTTAAATATGATGTGGTGGTAAAAGGTATTTCCTTCATACATGTGTAGCGATGGGTGGACTGAACCTGCACAATTCGGGTCCGTATCGAATTTTGCGCTGTTCGGTATGCCGAACACGAACCTGAAATTTTTTCAAACTTTGGGCAAAGTTCAGGGTCGTGTTCGGCATTCAGAGCTTTGACGTCACCGGTAGGTTGCTAAGGATGCCAAGGTAATCACTTCCTGGATTCCATGGAATCCAGGAAGTGATCACCTTGGTGTCCTTAGCAAACTGCCGGTGATGTCAAAGCTCCGCCCCCGGAATCTCTTCATGGGAGGGATTCCCCATTCGGGTTCGAGTTTGGGTTCAGTTCGGGTTCGGCCGAATTTTGCATAAAGTTCATCCGAACTTGCCGAACCCGAACACCGTTGGGTTCGCCCATCACTATACATGTGTAAATGGCATTCACTGCCAAACTGCTGAGATTTCCCTCCAACAAACACACACACACACACACACACACAGTGGTATCTTTACTTATAAACTTAATTTGTTCCGTGACCGGGGTTCTTAAGTAGAAGGGTTTGTAAGAAGAAGCAATTTTCCCCATAGGAATCAAAGTAAAAGCAAATAATGTGTGCAATTGTGGGAACCACAGAGATGGTGGAGGCCCTGTTTCCACCCAGGAGATTCTTAGAGAGGCCCCATGGAGGCTTCTCTCCTCCTTTTCTGGCCCTGTTTCCTCCCAGGAGATTCCTAGAGAGGCCCCATGAAGGCTTCTCCCTGTCTTTTCCGGTTACAGTTTACGAGGCTTGGGTTTGTACATGGAAAATGGTTCTTGAGAAGAGGCAAAAAAATCTTGAATAATCAGTTCTTATCTAGAAAAGTTCGTAAGTAGAGGCGTTCTTAGATAGAGGTACCACTGTGTATGAATTTTTGAATGAGCCTTTGTAAGAAAACAGTCATTGTAAAATGAATTGACAGTAGCAACAATGAGAAGACTCAGTAAGTAACCTGTGGCCCATTAAACTAGATTACTTCTATTCACCAACCACATCTTGAAGATAGTATGGCTAGCATGCTGACCTAGTAGGAGAGGGGAAATAATAATGAGGTCACAGGGATGGGCTTATCTAACACATTCCAATATTATGCTGTGATTTCCTCTGTGTCTGATTTTTTCTGTCTTGTCTTTGCAATGTAGTAGGTCAGCGTTTATGTATATTGGTTTGGGTTCTGCTTTTAATTATATAGTCATACTATATATATTGTACGCATGACAATAAAATTATGTTGCATCTTCAAAGTGATTAGGTTGCTTTAAGGCATGGGTGTCAAACTCTCATTGCCATGGCGGTGTCACGATGTTGCCGGGACTTTTTCTTCCTTTGCTAAGCTAGGCGGGGGCAAGAGACAGCACATGAAACATCCTGCCCATAGGTTGTAAGTTTAACACCCCTGCTCTAAGGTGAACCAGGTTCACAACATAAGCCACAACAGTGTAATGATATTTTGAATTATATTACAAAAGGAGGAGGAGGAGGCTGGGAAAGAGGATGATGAGGAAGAGGAAGAGGAGAAGGAGGGTGAAGAGGAGGAAGAGGAAGAGGAGAGTGAAGAGGAGGAAGAGGAGGAGGATGAAAAGGAGGAGGAAGAGGGGGAGGAGGAAGGCAAGGCTGACACCTCTCTCTGCTCGCCCACCCACCCAACCCTTGCTGAGCTGCATCGCTTCCTCAAAGGCACCAGGTTGGCATGGGGTGGTGGTCGCCAAAGGGGCCATCACTTCTCCAGCAACTTTGCTCAATCTGGCTTTCTGCTCAACCGTGAAGGCTTCCGACCACCTCCTGCCTGTTTGGGGAAGTTTGTGAAGGGGGGAAATCCTGGTGCCATGAAGCAATTTCTCCTCCCCATGAACCTTGGAGTCCTTTGGAGTCTTCAGAGAGGGGCGGCATAGAAATCCAATAAATAAAGTCATGGTATCTGGACCTTTTCGAGAAATATTTTATCAGTTGTGGGGAGTAGCCAAAAGTATATTGAAAAATGGAAAATAACTATTACCATAGACATTAAAGACTGGATGAAAAATAAAATAAAACTGTAACATCAATTTTGGAAAAGGCAGTTTTTTGTTTTTTTTACTAATCAAAAACTGACATATTACATTTCCGTTTGGCATAGATTTTCATATTTTGCATAAATACTTGTGCATTGCTATAACATGATTAAATGAATTTGTAACACACATAGGTGATTAGATCATTTAATATGTTAATTTTTAGGGAGGGTATTTTATGTTCCTTTTGTTTGTTTGATAGTAAAAATTTATAGCATAATTTATTGGACATTTGTATATTACTTTTAAAATTTATTTCTGTATATTACTTTCTCTATATTTTTCATTTAAAAATTCAGTAAAACTATATTTTAAGATAATTTTTAAAACTCTCAGCTCAGGACAAAAGGACTGAAATGTGATATATGTTTCATGCACTGGAAAAATAAAAGACTGAAAGGTGGTATATGTATAATATACTGACCTGGGCAATTATTTAGAACATCAGAAGACATGATCGAAACATTTAAATATGCTAAAGCAGTGGTCCCCAACGTTTTTTCCACCAGGGACCAGTTTCAGCAAGACAATTTTTCTATGGCCCAGTGGGGGCGGAAAGGGGCGTGGTTGGGGGCAGGATTAAGCATGGGGGTGCTGGTCCTCCCCGCCCCTCTTTCCCGTCATCGTCCTGTGGCCGGCAGAACCTGCCTCCCAAGCCCTCTTGCCCAGCGGGAGCTAAGCGCTGGAGAGAGGGGGTCAGGCTGGCCCTCCTGCCTCCCCCCAGCCAAAAACGCAAAAGCGCCCCGCGGCAGAAGCCAAAAGAGGCTTGAGCCTCTCGGTCCTTCCCGCCCCTCTGTCCCATCCATCGTCCTGTGGCCGGCAGAACCTGCCTCCCGAGGCCTCTTGCCCGGCGGGAGGTGAAGCGCTGGAGGGAGGGGGTGGCGGCATGAGGGCCGGCAGCTGTTGACTCCACGGACCGGTGCAACATGCCCCGCGGCCCGGTACTGGTCCGCGGCCCAGTGGTTGGGGACCCCTGTGCTAAAGGATTAAATAAGGTCCAGGAGGGAAGTGTTTTTAATAGGAAAGTGAACACAAGAACAAGGGGACACAATCTGAAGTTAGTTGGGGGAAAGATCAAAAGCAACATGAGAAAATATTATTTTACTGAAAGAGTAGTAGATCCTTGGAACAAACTTCCAGCAGACGTGGTTGATAAATCCACAGTAACTGAATTTAAACATGCCTGGGATAAACATACTGTATATCCATCCTAAGATAAAATACAGAAAATAGTATAAGGGCAGACTAGATGGACCATGAGGTCTTTTTCTGCCGTCAGTCTTCTATGTTTCTATGTTTCTGCTGTATAGGCTTACAATATTGTCATTATTGAATTTAATCTTCAGTTTGATTCTAGGACTGGTAAAAACTTAACAATTCAAGTCCTAACCAAGGAACTAAGAGCTGTTAAGGTAATGTCTGAATATTTAGGCAGTTCCAAGTAAGTTGGGTTTTTTGTAATGTCAGAATATTGAGGTCTACGGCCATAAGTTCAAAATTTCCATTTATCTAGGCTATCCTTTGGGTATTGCTTCAAAAGCTCCTATTTTTATTGGTACAACCATTGATTTCTTTCTCTACAATAACTCAATTTCAATTTGCGGATTGCAGTATTTCTCTTTTTTTTTCTAGTTGTTTCTCTTCAATTTGTGTATCATCTGGTATTGCAATATCAATGAACTAGACTTTTTCTTTTCTTTTCCACAATAGTGATATTAGGTGTGGGCCAGATGACTGTCTGTTTGAATTCAAAAGTCCCACAGAATCTTGACCTGTTCATTTGCAATAACTTTCCAATAATTTTTGCTGCATTCGAACACAAACGTCTGGCAAGGCTTCCTATATATAAATTTTGGCAACTTGATCCTGACCTTGTAGATAACCAGTCTGTGAAAGTTTGCTGTGGACAGTAATAAAGTGATACCCACTGTTTCATTTTTCTTATTCCATAAGCGACATTTGCTTAACGTGTTGAATTTTTGCTTTTTTTCAAATTAGCCTGCTTTGGGCTTGTTCTTGAGTAGCCAAAATGAAGCCTTCAGTTTTGTGTGAAACAATCATAGCCATATACTGATGATGGACTAGAATTGTGTATTTCCCCTCTTTACTGTATGGAAAGCAAAGAAGCCGAACCACTAACTTCTATTTTTTGATTGGAAATAGCCATAATCCTAGCCCTAATTCTACAAAAAATTGTAGGAATAGCAATAGCACTTAGACTTATATACCTCTTTGCTTTTACAGCCCTCTCTAAGTGATTTACAGAGTCAGTATATTGCCCTCTGCAATCTGGGTCCTCATTTTACCAACCTCAGAGGGGTGGAAGGCTGAATCAACCTTCAGCCTGGTGAGATTTGAACTGCCAAATTGCAGGCAGCAGTAGTAGCCTGTAGTATTGCATTTTAACCACTGCAGCACCAAGACTCAATGTATGTATGTCATTATATTCCAGTTTACACTCAGTATTCTGTTTACACTAGTATTCTGAAGTTGATAGAAGAAAGGAAAGTCACAGGGTACTTTGAATCATGGCTGAAGAAACCCATGTCTCTAAAATATAGATCATCTTACTTTTTCCTTTATAGAAAATGGGGCCCTATATGTGAATCACACACACATTAAGCTATAATGAGCTTAATTAGCTCTGTTATTCTGTGGAGCACGGCAACAATGAAAATATTTGAGGTCCAAGGAGAAGGACTTTTAAAGGGGAAAAAAAGATTTGATTGTATTCATTCATTTTTTGGGGTGGTATTATTTCATTTCTTCTCCAATACCCCATGTTCATGAATTTATTCCATAAGGCATAACGCTGCTGCCTCCATCAATTGAGTGGCTTGTCATCCAATATTAATAATGTTGATACTTGCATATCGCCATCAGAGGCAAAATGAGCTATTCTCTAGTTAAAGAGAGTTAAAGAGTTTGTTCGTGCCGTTCAGTTTTTGTTCAAAACACAATGAAGCAATTAATATAGATGTCTTTGAAGCGTTATCACAAATAGTGAGGGGATAACTTGTGAAAAGCATTTTGTCTCAGTAGCCTTATCAGAGAACATTAAAAAAATGTCCTCTGGTTTCAAATGAGTTTAGCCTCCAGGGTTGCTGAGTATTTTTTTTCCTTTTGGAGGAAAAAAGAAAAAAAACCAATTGATGACAAAATCAAATGTTAATTAAGCTTTGTGGAATAATTCATTCTCATTTTTATTTTAACACAGATGCTTAAATAAATTCTTTATACAGTAATAGCATCTCACAGTCTTTCATCCAATAGCTATTTATTTCATGATTGGAGATCTGAAGGGGGACAAATGTTTTGTTTGTATATTGTGCTTTATTTACTAGAAAGCATCCATTAAACACTGGACTGTTGTAAAGGCAATGTATTCCAGATTCTATGGTCAAGTACCATAAGGTACAGATACCAGGTAGATACACCTCAATGGTTGTCCTCTCTTCAAGTTAGTGCTGCCTTGCACTGGGAGGAAGGGAATTCTTCTTTTATTTGACAAGCTGGAAATACCTTCCATTTTGTTTTAAATTAGAAACTATATTCATGAAAGTCTAGGATTCCTGCTTTCCTGTACTTAAAAGTGGGTAAAATACATCCTATCTTTCTTTACCCAACTGTCTCCTTTCAGTGGTCACCAGCTTCCTTGACTTCCCCCCACTTCTATTTAATCCCATGAGAAAACACTGTGAAAAAAGGATCTCCAACCATGGCAACTTTAAGACTTGTAGATTTCAACTCCCAGATTTCTTGGAATTGAAGTCCACAAGTCTTAAAGTTGCCAAGGTTGAAGACCCCTGCTCTGAAAGACCTTTTCGGATTAGAAAAAGACAGGCAGATCGTGCAGAACGCAACCGCGAAAGCATCGTGGGGCTTCCAAGATTCGCCCATGTTTCTACAACACTCCGCAGTCGGAATTGGCTGCCGATCAGTTTCTGGTCACAATACAAAGTGTTGGTTATGACCTTTAAAGCCCTACATGGCATTGGACCAGAATACCTCCGGAACCGCCTGCTGCCGCACGAATCCCAGCAACCGATAATGTCCCACAGAGTTGGCCTTCTCCGGGTCCCGTTGACTAAACAATGTCATTTGGCAGGCCCCAGGGGAAGAGCCTTCTCTGTGGCGGCCCTGGCCCTCTGGAATCAACTGCCCCCGGAGATTAGAACTGCCCCCACACTCCTTGTCTTTCGTAAACTACTCAAGACTCACTTATACCGCCAGGCATGGGGGAGTTGAGACACCTTTCCCCCAGGCTCTTTTATATTTTGTTTTATGTTTATTATGAATGTGTTGTTTGGTTTTTTAAATAATGATAGGGTTTTATATGTTTTTTTAATATTAGATTTGTTCTACTATAATATTGCTTTTATTATTGTTGTGAGCCACCCCGAGTCTTTGGAGAGGGGCAGCATACAAATCTAATAAATTATTATTATTATTATTATTATTATTATTATTATTATTATTATTATATATTTTTAAGCACTGCACATGCATGCGCTCACCCATAAGGCATGGCCACTGCCACATGGTGTGGGAGGAAGTGAATCGGCAACAAGGTAAGTTAGAACCCACCCCTGAACCAATTTATTTAAGGTCAAGCTTTTTTCTTCCAGGCATGACAGTTTATAACCCCATTGTTTTTAGTTGGAGGAGCACTCCATTTTGCTTCCTCACTTGAAGTGTGAAATGGAACTGTTGCAGGAATGGGGCACATGCCATAAATTTTAGATCTGCTTTTAAGCAAACCTGTTATTTAATGATCAAATGGGAAAATAACCATCCTGCCTGCTAATTTAGCTGTGGGCATGTTACTTTGCAGGGCTTATTAAATGGAAGGCCTACAATGATTGGCTTGAATGGACTGCTGTCATCTATCACTGTCACTACTATAAGTGTCAATAAAGTGTCGCTGGCCTTGGTGGAAACAGCCGTGTATTCATTTGGGGCTGGCTGCAGAACAATGAAACTTCCGGTGATTGTGTACTGGGGAAGAAGGTCCTGATGTGATTAATTGACAGGAGCAGACGGTGGGTTACTGCAGAGAGTGGTTGCAGAGATAACTTCATTCAATTGAGCATTTGAAGAACAGGAACAAAGCTGCATCCAAGAACCCTCAAAAGTTGGTCTGGTTCTTATTAAGGGGTTGAAACAATGAATAACCCTGGTGCTACATGTTTTTAGGAGCCTGTAGGGGAAAAAAAGTTTCAGCTGTAACTTTGGTTACAGGGGGAAATAATTAAGATTGGCTGATCTCAAAATAAGTCATTGGGTAAGTTGGATTTGGTTAGGATTTAGATGATGCACCACCTGGAATTGAAAATCCCTCTGCTTCTTTCTTTAGAATCTTTCTGAAAATAGATTTTTATTTCTCACTATAGTTGTAAGGAAAAAAATGCATATTTCCAAAACGTATTCTATTTCAGTGGAATTCCAAGGTCTCCTATTGTTATTAGTTGCATAGTCCTGTCCGACCCATCGCAACCCCATGGACAATATTCCTCCAGGTCTTCTACCATCCCCCCGGAGTCCATTTAAGCTCAGACCGACTGCTTCAGTGACTCCATCCTCATTCTCTGTTGTCCTGTTCTTCTTTTGCCCTCAATCTTTCCTATCTTTAGACTCTTCTCCAATGAGCCCTTCCTTCTCATTAGATGACCAAAGTATTTGAGTTTGTTCTTCAGGTTCTGGCCTTCTAAAGAGCAGTCAGGGTTGATCTCCTCTAGGACTCACTGGTTTGATCACCTTGCAGTCCAAGGGACTTGCAAGAGTCTTCTCCAGCACCTTAGTTGAAAGGCCTGTGGTGCTTCCTTATGATCCAACTTTGCAACTGGGAAAAACATAGCCTTGACTATATGCAGTTTTATTGGCAGGGTGATGTCTCTGCTTTTTATTATGCAGTCTATATTTGTCATAGCTTTCCTCCTTTAGTTTCTTGGCTGAAGACCCCATTTGCGGTGATCTTGGAGCCCAAGAAAATAAAATCTGTCCCTACCTCCATTTCTCCCCCATCCATTTGTTAGGAATTGGGAGGGCTGGATGTCATCATCTTAGTTTTCTGTTGAGTTTCAAACCAACTTTTGCACTCTCCTCCTTCACCCGCATTAAGAGGCTCTGTAGTTCCTCTTCACTTTCTGGTATCATCTGCATATCTGAGGTTGTTAATTATTTCACCCAGTAATTTTAATTCCAAGTTGCGATTCATCTAGCTCTGCCTTTCTCGTGATGTGCTCTGCGTATAAGTTAAATAGGCAAGGCAACAGTATACAGTGATCCCTCGATTTTCACGGCTTCAAACTTCGCGAAACGCTATCCCACGGTTTTTCAAAAAATATTAATTAAAAAATACTCCACAGGTTTTTTTCTATACCACGGTTTTTCCCACCCGATGACGTCATACGTCATCACCAAGAGTCACTTCTCTGTCTCTTTCTCTTTCTTTCCTGTCATTCTCTGCTTCAATCATTTTCTCATTTCTCTTTTTTTCTCCCCTTTTTTCTATCATTTCTCTCTCTCTTCCTTCCACTCTTCTCTCTCTCTCTTTCTTCCTCTCTCTCACTCTCTTCCTTCCTTTCTCATCTTTCTTTCTTTCTCTCTCTCTTTCTCTATCTTGCTTCTTCCTCTCTCACACTCTCTTCCTCCCTCTCTCATCTCTTTCTTTCTTTCCTTCTCTCTCTTTCTCTATATCTCCCCCTCTTGCTCTCGAGCAGCGAGCGAGCGGCCGGGTGAACGCCGGGTGGCCGGGTGGGTGAACGGCGGGCGGGCGGGCGAGCGGCGAGCGAGCGGCGAGCGAGCAAGTGAGCAGCCGGGCGAACGGTGGGTGGCCGGGCGAACGGCGGGTGAATGGCGGGCGAGCGGTCGGGTGGGCGGGCGAGCAAGCGGTGAGCGAGCGGCGAGCGAGTGGCCAGGCAAACAGCGGGTGGCCGGGCGAACGGTGGGCGAACGGCGGGCAGGTGGGTGAACGGGCGAGCGGCGAACAGCGGGCGGGCGAACGGCAGGCAGGCAGGTGCCTACGGGGAACGGTGGCCACCAGCGCTGCGGCAGGAGGACCCGTGTCCGAAGAAAGCCGGTGAGAGGGGTGGATCGGGTGGGCAGGCGGGCGGTAGCGGCGAAGGCGCCGGAGGCGCTGGGGCGGCGGGGCAGCCGACATTCAAAGCAAAAACACCAAAAATGGTGTTTTTACTTCCGCACTGCTACTTTGCGGAAAATCGACTTTCGCGGGAGGTCTTGGAACGTAACCCCCGCAAAAATCGAGGGAACACTGTACAGCCAATCAGTGGTTCCATGTCCAGTTTTCACTGTTGATTCTTGACCTGCATATAGGTTTCTCAAGAGACAAAGGTCTCCTATATAATACAAAGCTGATCTGACCCAGCTTATAATTTTGAGGCTTTATTTGGCTAGAGATTGCTGTCTCTAACCAGGTTGTAAGAAGTGGTGTTGCAGTCATTGAACAAAATATTATTCAATATACCAGAAGTGTCTGCAGAGTATGGCAAAAAAGTTAAAATTGTACTTATGGCAATGAAATCGAAGCTCTGCCTCATTTTTATGCTCATGACTAGTGTTGGGCGAACCCAACGAAGTTCGGGTTCGGCGAACTCACCAGAACTTTGCCATGAGTTCGCCGAACCCGAACTTCTCTAAGTGCATTTCAAAGATTTTTGTGTCATGAGTAGTGTTGGGCGAACTGAACTCGCAAGGTTCGGGTTCGTGCCGAACTTTGCAGTGTTCGGCAAGCCGCTGCGGCATCCTTTTCTGTAAAATAAACAAGGAGGTGGGGAATTCCCCACCTCCTTTTGCTTCCTTTTATTTTTACAGAAAAGGATGCCACAGCGGTGCTGCAAGCAAAAGGAGGTGGGAAATCCCATGAAGGGATTCCAGGGGCGGGGCTTTGACGTCACGGAGACTCCTTCCTCCCCATTTCGGCCAGCCAGGAAGTAGTCTCCGTGATGTCAAAGCCCCACCCCCAGAATCCCTTCGTGGGATTTCCCACTTCCATTTGATTGCAGCACCGTAAGCAAAAGGAGGTGGGAAATCCCACAATGGGATTCCCCACTCTCCTCCCGGAATCTGAACCCGAACTTTGCCGAACACTGCAAAGTTTGGCACGAACCCGAACTTTGCGAGTTCGGTTTGCCCAACACTACTCATGACACAAAAATCTTTGACATGCACTTAGAATCATATGACTGAGACAATTAAACACCACTATTATCAATTTATTCATTTATAACTGTCTACAGGTATCTATAGCAGAGTGAGTGAAGGTATATATCATGCCTATGGCAAGATAAAACTTAGAATTTTAACCTAGATTCCCAGGGGAGGTTGTGATTTATCCATGTTTTTATTAATTTTATTAAGTAATTTTTAGAGAGTGTTCTATAGCTTTCTGCAGGAGTTCAATCCTGACCTGCTCAAGGTTGACTCAGCCTTTCCTCATTCTCAGGTCGGTAAAATGAGGAACCAGATTGTTGGGGGGCAATATGCTGACTCTGTAAATTACTTAGAGAGGGATGTAAAGCATTGTAAAGCAGTATATACGTCTAAGTGCTATTGCTATTATGGAAAGAAGAATTGAAGGTTTTGGGTGATCTAAATGTCTGAAATATTTTATAAAACAGCATGGGGGGGGAATCTTGAAAATTTACTATAATTCAAATTGTTTTCAACCGTATTATCCAAGATTCCATATTATATACTGTATTTGCTTAAATCGTACTTAGGTCAGTTTCAGGCATTTAAATTTCAATATCACAGTTTTGCTCTTAACTTAAATATATTCAATTCAATTCAATTCAATTTATTAGATTTGTATGCCGCCCCTCTCCGAAGACTCGAGGCGGCTCACAACAATAATAAAAACAGTATAACAATGGAACAAATCTAATAATAAAATTATATTTAAAAAACCCAACAATTTAAAAACCATACAACACATACATACCAAATATAAAATATAAGAAAGCCTGGGGGAGATGTCTTAATTCCCCCATGCCTGGCGATATAGGTGGGCCTTGAGTAACTTGTGAAAGACAAGGAGGGTGGGTGCCGTTCTAATCTCCAGGGGGTGTTGATTCCAGAGGGCCGGGGCCACCACAGAGAAGGCTCTTCCCCGGGGGCCCGCCAAATAACATTGTTTGGTCGACGGGACCCAGAGAAGGCCAACTCTGTGGGACCTTATCGGCCGCTGGGATTCGTATGGTAGAAGGCAGTTCCGGAGGTATTCTGGTCCAATGCCATGAAGGGCTTTAAAGGTCATTACCAACACTTTGAATTGTGACCGGAAACCGATCGGCAGCCAGTGCAGGCCATGGAGTGTTGTAGAAACGTGGGCGAATCTAGGAAGCCCCACGATAGTTATCGTGGCCGCATTCTGCACGATCTGAAGTTTCTGAACACTTTTCAAAAGTAGCCCCATGTAGGGAGTGTTGCTATATATTTACATAAATTTTTCATTCCTCCTCGGATTGCATTCTGCTATCTGTGGGCTATTTTTACATAGGATTTGAAATTCCTTTTCTAATAATTTATACTTATTAGATGAAATCCTACACTTTCTTGAATAAGAAACAGAATATAATAATACAACTAGGCATGATAAAATTAATTCATCAGAGACTACATTGATATATCTCAGGGGTTCCCAAACTGGGCCACTTTAAGAGGTGTGGACTTCAATTCCCAGAATTCTCTAGCCAGTTGGCTGGAGAATTCTGGGAGTTGAAGTCCACACCTCTTAAAGTTGCCAAGTTTGATGATCTCTGATATATCGTTTAGTTTGGCTAATTCTGCTGAATATGACGATGACTGCATTTCTTTTACAATCTGTTATGGTGAATAAATTACAATCATTTTTGACAAATGCTGCTTCTTGACTCCTTGAAATATGCAGAAAGAGATTTGCAATTCCATTTTATGTGAAATGAGATAATCTTTGGACTCTACACTTCCTGTAAGAGTTAACTGTGCTCAGATGTGTTCTTGAACCTGGGCCATGGGCATGTAGATACAATTGCTCAAGATGTTGATTGTGAAACTGGGAGAATCTGAACTGAATAGTCACGGGCAGGTGATGTATCTGATATATTTGAAGATCAGATCAACTGTGAACATCATTGCAACATTATTTCTCAGTGCTTGCTGTGAGGAAACCATTTCATAATTCATTTGATGTTACTGTGTAATGAGGCTTGCTTGGCAAAACCTGATAAGGTAGGACATGGGAATTCTTCAGTTGAGACAGCAAGAAACTAGATTTATATGTGATCTCATAAATCATATCACATGCTTGATACGGAAAGCTGCAGAAAATATAAGCTAGCAAATTGGAATGCCTAAGTGGAATAAAGAAAATTCATACAACAGTTTGGAAACTCCTTGACCGTACCAAATATTGTTGGCCTACAATTTCTAGTAGCTCTCGCTGTTGACTGTTCTGCCTGATTTGCTAAAAGGTACATCTTAGCATTGTTTGGAAAAAGTATCATAGGTTCTCTATTTCTACAGAAGAGAATCTCATAAAACTTCATTTTTCAAATGAAATTTGAATTTAATTTCCAAATTAAAAGACAAACATTGGACTGTAACTGGACTAAAAGAAAATCACCAAATGGTGCAAACTAATATTAATTACAATTTCCCCTCCAGCTCCCATGATTTTAAGAATAAAATTCTTCTTCAGATGATTAATTACAATAATATAATAATATAATATAATATAATATAATGTAATGTAATGTAATGTAATGTAATAAAATGTAATGTAATGTAATATAATATAATATAATATAATATAATATAATATAATATAATATAATATAATATAATATAATATAATATAATATAATATAATATAATATAATATAATATAATATAATATAATATAATATAATATAATATAATATAATATAATATAATATAATATAATATAATATAATATAATATAATATAATATAATATAATATAATATAATATAATATAATATAATATAATATAATATAATATAATATAATATAATATAATATAATATAATATAATATAATATAATATAATATAATATAATATAATATAATATAATATAATATAATATAATATAATATAATATAATATAATATAATAAATATAATATAATATAATACAATACAATACAATACAATACAATACAATACAATACAATAATATATTTTTGGATTTTGATCAGATGAAAACTTCCTAGCTTGAAAAACAACTTTTCAGACTATACTGTAATTTTTGGTTGTTGATGTGAAGTTTATTCTTTTTTTCTACTGTTTAATGAATGTAATGATGTTAAGTGGCAATTGTGCTCTATTTTGTCAAAGATTTGGGAGACTATTTGTGTTTTCACGTATCATACATATCACACATGAATGCATATACATCAACTTCTCATTTAGAACCAGAAACCCAAAAGTGGCTGAAGAATATTGAAGACAGCTGCAAATTTAAGTAGTAATTGTTAGCACTGCAAAAATAATGTGTATGGTATAGGAGATATAGGAGATATAGGAGAGCAATAGGACAGGGGACGGAAGGCACTCTAGTGCACTTGTACTCACCCCTTACTGACCTCTTAGGAATCTGAATAGGTCAACCATAGATAATCTAAGGGTAAAGTGTTGGGGGTTTGGGGATGACACTATGGAGTCCGGTAATGAGTTCCACGCTTCAACAACTCGGTTACTGAAGTCATATTTTTTACAGTCAAGTTTGGAGCGGTTAATATTAAGTTTAAATCTGTTGTGTGCTCTTGTGTTGTTGTGGTTGAAGCTGAAGTAGTCGCCGACAGGCAGGACATTGCAGCATATGATCTTGTGGGCAATACTTAGATCTTGTTTAAGGCGTCTTAGTTCTAAACTTTATAGGCCCAAGATTGAAAGTCTAGTCTCATAGGGTATTCTATTTCGAGTGGAGGAGTGAAGGGCTCTTCTGGTGAAGTATCTTTGGACATTTTCAAGGGTGTTAATGTCTGAGATGCGATATGGGTTCCAAACAGATGAGCTGTATTCGAGGATGGGTCTGGCAAAAGTTTTGTAAGCTCTGGTAAGTAGTGTGAGATTGCCAGAGCAGAAGCTACGTAGGATTAGGTTTACAACTCTTGAAGCCTTCTTGGCTATGTTGTTGCAGTGGGCTTTGGCACTTAAATCTTTTGTTGTTAGTATACCGACGTCTTTAACCGAGTGGGGATTATCTGTGATAATTTGATTATTCAGTTCGTATTTGGAGTTCAGATTCTTCTTCCCAATGTGTAGGACAGAGCATTTGCTAGTTGAGATTTGGAGTTGCCATATGTTAGACCACTCAGAAACAGCGTCAAGGTCTTTTTGGAGAGTGGTTGTGTTAGCGGTGGTTTTGAAGAGTTTAACAACGTCGGCGAAGAGGACACAGTTGCTTGTGATGTAGGAAAAAATGGAATGATAATGGAAGACAAGATCTGGAAGATTTGTCAAAATGGATTTTATCCATATAAATGAGAATACTAAGCCAGCCCTGCAATTGGTCTCTGACAATTTGCATAATTTATTTGTGGGTGAACTTGCCTACAGCAAGTGGGGTGCGATATAGCATTATCTTTGCCCTTGCCCTCTTTGCCCACAGACCCATATTTTCTTGCTTCGTTGGTCTTTGTTTCTTCTTTTGGTCTTCCCCATCAGTCCTTCGGTCCTGTCTTAAGCAATCATAAGAAGTTGGCTAAATGTCAGCATGTGAACATTACCTTATCATTTGAACACAGGGTTAGAACATTACATACCGGTCCTATTAGGACTCCTATCAGGAAAAGGGCATCTTTCTCCTTTACTTCCCAAAATGTTAACACAGATTTATAAAGCTATAACAATAAGCTCAGTGTTTTAAACAGGATAACACGTTAAGTTCATGGAGTACTCCAAGTACATTATGCTCACATTCACTGATTCAAGACGTTCAGATTCTTTATGTTTATGCCACCGAACTTCTTAAGGAGTATAAGCTGTAGCTGCACTACTTATTCTCATCTGAAAAATTGGGAGAAGCAGAAAAGAAAGGAAGGGGGAGTGAAAGGCCATGGGGCAGTGGAAAAAGGAAAAAATCTCAAAGCTTTAATTGCCAAATTGCTGACCTTCTGTTAGCAATTTGCTTTTCAGAAGGCAATGGTAGCTCATAGTACAGCTAGAACAAGCACATCGAGTGGAAATTTAAAAATGATAAGAAACACTGATAATGTAGTGATAAAAGTAGTCGTAAGCACCTTGACAGGGAGGTGGATTTAAATAAGTAGCAAACATTCCAGGCCATGCCAGCAAATGTGTTGGGCATTTTAAGGACTTTTGGGGTCACTTTTTGTCTGACAGCTTTGACAGAATAAGGCTGAAGTGTGAAAGTAAAAGAAAACAACTGTTGAATACGTTGAGATGATGTCCCCAGTTGGGTAGGTCTTAAACTTCAAAAGAAAGCATGTTTTGCACTGGCAGGAGACAAATGGGGCTGAAAACTCTGAGGATCAAAGCTTATCCCAGAGGTCTTCAAATTTAACAACTTTAGATTAGATTAGATTAGATTAGATTAGATTAGATTTATTGGATTTATATGCCGCCCCTCTCCGCAGACTCGGGGCGGCTCACAACAATGGCAAAAACAGTACATAGTAACAAATCTAATATTTAGTAATCTGAATTACAGTTTTAGGTTAAAAAATTCATAAAAACAACCCCAATATATATAAAAAACAAGCACACAATCAATCATACACCAAAACAACATGGGCAAGGGGGAGATGTTTCTATTCCCCCAGGCCTGGTGGCAGAGGTGGGTTTTAAGAGGTTTATGAAAGGCAAGGAGGGTGGGGGCAATCCTAATCTCTGGAGGGAGCTGGTTCCAGAGGGTCGGAGCCACCACAGAGAAGGCTCTTTCCCTGGGTCCCGCCAGACGACACTGTTTAGTCGACGGGACCCCGGAGAAGGCCAACTCTGTGGGACCTAACCAGTCGCTGGGATTCGTGCAGCAGAAGGCGGTCCCGGAGATATTCTGGTCCGGTGCCATGAAGGGCTTTATAGGTCATAACCAACACTTTGAATTGTGACCGGAAACTGATCGGCAACCAATGCAGACTGCGGAGTGTTGGAGTAATATGGGCATACTTAGAGAAGCCCATGATTGCTCTCGCAGCTGCATTCTGCACGATCTGGACTTTCCGAACATTTTTCAAAGGTAGCCCCATGTGGAGAGCATTACAGTAGTCAAGCCTCGAGGTGAGACTCCAGCCAAGAATTCTGGGAGTTAAAGTCCACAAGTCTTAAAGTTGCTATGTTTGGGGAGTCTGGCTTTTCCTAACATTCTGACACATCTAACTCTAAAGAAATTTAGACCAGTCAAGAAGGCCCGGGCAAGGATTGGAAGATTCAAGGATTCAGAGGATCTGCAAAATTGCATCTTCTCTTTTCGACATTCCACCATAACCTTGATCCTCGAGCAACATTGGCAAGCCCAGTTGGGAACTTGGAACTTGTCCATCCTCGTTTTTGCCTTGCCAAGCTGCAGTCAGGAAGAATGCTGCATTTCAGAGAATCCGTCTTGTTGGAGTGCTCGGTATTGTTCTGTCGGGCTCTCTGGTAGAATCCTCCCAAAAATTCACAGGTACAAATTTTAGACACACACACGTTTGAAAATTCAAAACAATGTTCTTTATAATGAAAATTCACTTAAACCAAGCCCTCTTTTGGTATAGCAAAGAGCACTGGTCTCCAAACAAACTGGTAATTTGTACAAGTCCCTTATCAGTTCTGTGATACTTAGCTTGCAGCTGTGAGGCAATTCACAGTCCTTCTTCTTTCACAAAGTGAAACACACTTTGCTCTGGTTTAGTTTCAAAGCAGGGAAAAATCAGCACACAAAAAGTCAAAGTCAGTAAAGCAGTCACGAAACACAACGATCAGATAATCCTCTGCAATGGCCAAACCCACAGGCTGCTATTTATAGTAGCCTCACTAATTACCACAGCCCCACCCAACCACAGGTGGCCTCATTTTCTTTGATAATAATCTCTCAGTTGTTGTTGCCTATGCATCACTCTCCGCATGCGTGGCTGTATCATTAAGTCTTGTTCTGAATCCAAGGAGGAGCTAGATAATTGATCTCCTTCTAAGCTGTCTGTCACACTCTCCTCCTCCCTGTCACTCAGGGCCGCCGATAGACGGGTACTACAGGGCACGCGCTACCGGGCCCCGGGCAAATTGGGGCCCGCAGTCAGCGGCTCCTTGCACTGAGCTCCCGCTCGCAGCTGTCCCCTGGCTCCTGCTCGATGCCACGGTTTTCGGCGCTGTCCTGCTGGGCCCCAAAGACGGAAGGCAGGAAGAAGGAGAGCTCCATTCTTCTCGCCTTTTTCCCGCCTTCCGTCTTTGGGGCACAGCAGGACAGCGCCGAAAACCGCGGCATCGAGCAGAAGCCGGGGGACAGCTGCGAGCGGGAGCCCCAGGAGGGAAGTACCGGCAGCGCCCCGCCCAGCTGAAGCTTCACTGGCGTCGGCGGCAAATGTCCTTTGTGGCCCGGTGGGAGGAGGGGGCTGCAGCGGCCGCAGGCAGTCGCAGGGAGATGGCGGCGGCGAGAGGGAGCTCCAGCTGGGCTGGGGGTTCGGGGGGGCCATGAACGCCGCCCGGAGCCAATGGCTTCTTTTGGGCTTACTTGAATTCCTGCTGCTGGTAAGCGCGCGCGGGTGGCCAGGTGGGAAAGGCGAGGCGCGAGGGGGAGGCAAGTGGAGAAGCGGAGAGAGAGAGAAGTGGACCAAAAGAAAGAAAAGGGAAAGAGAGGGAGGGAAAGAGAAATGGAGAGGAAGGAAGGAGGGAGGGAGGGGAGGGAGAGAAGGAAGGAAGAGAAAGGAGGGTAGAAAGAGAGGGAGGGAGAGAGGAGAGAGAAAGGAAGAGGAGAGATAGAAAGGAAGAGAGAGAAAGAAAGAGGGATAGAAAGAGAGAGAGAGTGAGAGATGCTCAGTGAGCCTTTCTTTGAAGTTGCCTTTCTTTCTTTCTTTCTTTCTTTCTCTCTTTCTCTTTCTCTCTTGCTCTCTTGCTCTTTCATTCTTTTTTCTTTCTCTTGCTTTCTTTCTTTCTCTTGCTTTCTCTCCTTCCTTCCCTCCTTCCATTTCTTTCATTCCCCCTCTCTATTTTTATTTCTCTTTCATTCTTTCTTTCTCTCTTTCTTTCTTTCTTGCTCTTTTTCTTTCTCTCTTTTACCTTCCCTTCCTCTATTTCTTCTTTTCTTTCTCCTTCCTACCTTCTTCCCTCCCTCCCTTCCTTCAGTCCTTCCTCTCTTACTCTCCCCTTTCATAAGTTTCCTTGCTTCCTTCCTCTGTTCCTGTCCCTTCCCCCTTTCTTTCTTGCTTTCTTTCTTTCTTTCCTTCCTTCCTTCCTTCCCTCCCTCCATTTCTTGCTTTCCTTCTCCTTCCTCCCTTGTTTCCTCCCTCATTCCCTTCTTTCACTCCTTCTTCTCTTACTCTCCCCTTTCACACCTTTCCTTGCTTTCTTTGCACCCTTCCTCTGTTCCTGTCCCTTCCCTCTTTCCTTCCTTCCTTCCCACCCTCCGTCCATTCATTCACCCATTCCTCTCTTGATCGCCCCTTTTACCATTCCTTCCTTCCTTCCGATGTGGGCCTGGGCCAGCAGAGTAGTTTGCTTTTGCACCCCGTCTCGAGCTCCCTTGGTGCCAACCCGGCCCTCCCCAATTCAGAGAGAAGGGGGAGAAAGAGAGAGAGAGAAAGAGAGAGATAAAAAGAGAAAGATAGAGGGAGGGAGAGAAAGAGATAGAAAGAGACAAAGAGAGGGGGAGAGAAAGAGAGAGAGAAAGAGAGAAAGGGAGATAAAAGAGAAAAAAGAGAGAAAGAGAGATAAAAAGAGGAAGAGAAAGAGAGAGGGGGAGGGAGAGAAAGAGAAAGAGAAAGAAAGAGAGAAGGGGAGAGAGGGAGAGAAAGAGGTAGAGAAAGTGAAAGAGAGAGGGAGGGAGAGAAAGAGATAGAAAGAGAAAGAGAGAGGTTGGGAGAGAGAAAAAAGAGAGAAAGATATAAAGAGAAAGAGAGAGAAAGGGAGATAAAAAGAGAAAAAGAGAGAGAAAGGGAGAGAAAAAGAGAAAAAGAAAGAAAAGTAGAGAGAGAAAGAGAGACAAAAAGAGAGGGAGAGAGAGAGAGAAAGAGAGAGAGAGAGATAGAAAAGCAGGTGGGGGGGCACACCTATTTTGCCAGCCCTCGGATGGGCCATAGGGATCCGGTGTATGTGGAGGGAGAGGTCCCCAGCTTCTGTTCTGCAGAGGGGAAGCCAAAGCCCCCGCATGGGTTATGCAGAGTGCCAGTGTTTGGGGCAAGGTGGGGGGTGGGGTCTTCCTTAACCCCCATTTCTTTGGTGGGGCTAAGAGGCCTGCCCAGCAGGGCTGATGTGTTGCGGAAGGTCTTGTCGAGGGAGACCAGTGGAGCTCCCCCCCGCTCCCATCCCCAGGGAAGGGGGTTCTGGCATCACTGCCACTGGCTTTGGAAAGAAGCCCCCGGCCTCTTCAGGGGGTGGAGGGAGGGGTCCATAGCACAGGGCTGGACAATGGCTAAAGACAGTTGACTGCAGCTTTCAGAATTCCTCAGCCAGGAATATGAAGAAGACAGTTTGAAAATTTAAAAGGGAAGGAAGGAAGGAAGGAGGGAGGGAGGGAGGGAGGAGGGAAAAGAAAAAGAAGAGAAAAAAGGAAAGAAATAAAAAGAAGAAAGAAAGAAAGAGGAAGGAAGGAAGGAAGGAAGGAAGGAAGGAAGGAAGGGAAAAAAAACCAAAAGAGAAAAAAGAAAGAAAAAGGGAAGGAAGGAAGGAAGGAAGGAAGGAAGGAAGGAAGAAGGGAGGGGGCCCCCAGACACTTAGGCTGTATGGGGCCCCAAAATTCCTGATGGCGGCCCTGCTGTCACTCATGTCTTCTTGGTCAGAGAAGCCTTCATCAGCAGATTCCACCGGGGGCAAAACAGGCCTACAGCATGTGGATGTCTCCCTCACATCCACAGTCCTTGGGGCAGGAGCTGGGCCAGAGCTAACCACAACACGTATAAATCAGGGGTCGCCAACCTTTTAACTTTAAGACTTGTGGACTTCAGCTCCCAGAATTCTTCAGTCAGCTTTGCTGAGGTCTAAATGTTAGGATGACTCTGCGAATTAGGTTTTGCTAGGAAATAGGCAATTAATAGAGATCTGTTTGCATATTAGATAGGGGCCAATCCCACACTTATACGTATACTAAATGGCAATTCAATGCATCAGGCTTAATTGCTGTGCAATAGTTACATGGTGCAAATATAATTATATTTTATGAGATGATTTGGAAACTGAACCACTGTGTCTCTAAGAAAGAATTTGGGAAGGAAACATAAAAAGTGCTCTTTGCTACATTATGGAAATGCTTTTTCTATTGTCCTCTTCTGGATAATAATAATTTTAAAAATCATCTTAAACTACCCTGCAGATCTTTTGTTGTACTGTGGTTTCCTTCCTTCTCCACTTCAACCCTGCTAAGGTTTTTCATCATTAATCAAAATGAGTTGCGAACTGTCTTTTTAAAAAATCTAGCTTATTTCAGCTTGCAGATATTAAAGATTTTGAATGGATGCATTTTTGTAATCCTATATACCCTTGCATTCTTCTTTTCACATATCTATATAGATATACAGTGATCCCTTGAGTTTCGCGATCTCGATCTTCGCGAAACGCTATATCGCAATTTTTAAAAAAATATTAATTTTTTAAAAACCCACTTCCGCGTTTGGCTTCAGGACTCAGCTGGGAAGCGGCGCGGCTGTTTTAAAAGGTCGCAGCCGGCCTGGGGGGCTTCCCAGCACCCCCCCGAACCCCCAACCCGGAGTCGGGGGGTGCTGGGAAGCCCCCCAGGCCAGCTGCGACCTTTTAAAACAGCCGCGCCGCTTCCCAGCTGAGTCCTGAAGCCAAATGCCAAAGGCGAACTTCCGCGTTTGGCTTCAGGACTCAGCTGGGAAGCGGCGCGGCTGTTTTAAAAGGTCGCAGCCAGCCTGGGGGGCTTCCCAGCACCCCCCTGAACCCCCAACCTGGGTCTTCCCGGCCGCCCACGCAAAGGGGAAACCCCGGCTCCTCGCTGATGCCCGCCGCTCGCCCGCCCGCCAGCAAGAGGGGGAAGACCCAGGGAAGGTTCCTTCGGCTGCCCAGCAGCTGATCTGCTCGGTAGCACAGCAGCAGCGAGGAGCCGAATCGGGGTTTCCCCTTTGCGTGGGCGGCGGGGAACGCAAACTCCACCATCTACGCATGCGCGGCCATAGAAAAAAAGGGTGCACATGCGCAGATGGTGTTTTTACTTCCACAACCCTACATCGCGAAAAATCGATTATCGCGAGGGGTCTTGGAACGGAACCCTCGCGATAATAGAGGGATCACTGTAGATCATTTAGTCTATATCAACCCAATTTTATTGCTTTTTTATTTATTTTATTTATTTTTATTTATTTATTTTGTCCAATACACAATGAGGGTTTTAGTGGGTATATATATATATACCCACTATATATGTGTGTGTGTGTGTGTGTGTGTGTGTGTGTTTATGTCGGATCACCCTGGTATATTGAAGGAACGTCACAGCTCCTTTTTGCCTCTAGGTCCAACCCAGGACCATTTCAAGGCAGTTAATTTATTTATAGCCGACAACTATATTCTGTATGTGTCAAATGTTTTGTTTGTTTGTTTTTTCCAGCTTTAAAAAAAACAAACATTTGACACACACACACACACACACACAGTAAAATACATGATGAAGGTTATAGAGGAGATACTCATAGTAAAATATATTGAAGAAAGAATAGAAAAGAAGATATAGTAATAGAACATAATGAAAGAATAGAAGAAGAGATATAGGAATAGAAGAAAGGTATAGGAAATATAGGAGAGCAATAGGACAGGGGACAGAAGGCACTCTAGTGCACTTGTACTAGCCCCTTACTGACCTCTTAGGAATCTGGATAGGTCAGCCATAGATAATCTAAGGGTAAATTTTTGGGGGTTTGGGGACGACACTATGGAGTCTGGTAATGAGTTCCACGCTTCGACAACTCGGTTACTGAAGTCATATTTTTTACAATCAAGTTTGAAGCGGTTAATATTAAGTTTAAATCTGTTGTGTGCTCTTGTGTTGTTGTGGTTGAAGCTGAAGTAGTCGCCGACAGGCAGGACGTTGCAGCATATGATCTTGTGGGCAATACTTAGAACTTGTTTAAGGTGTCTTAGTTCTAGGCTTTCTAGGCCCAGGATTGAAAGTCTAGTCTCATAGGGTATTCTATTTCGAGTGGAGGAGTGAAGGGATCTTCTGGTGAAGTATCTTTGGACATTTTCAAGGGTGTTTTTTCAGGGATTCATGGTTGGAAAAGAAGAAGAAGCATAATTGGTTATTATTGAGTATTTTGATTATTGTAAAATATTGTACTTGACTTATATTGCTTTAGCTGCTTCTGAAATGCCTAAATCAACAAATAATGGGGTGAGGTGGGGGTTAGATATTTTTATATTAAAATTTCTGCAGGCATATTTGACACCTCAAAGAATATTCCACAGGGATGAATTGTAATCACCTGAATGTTGCAGTTATTATTTGGGAGTTATAACCTTGATTTTTATGGTTTGGGCTAGTTCTGGTGTCAGGTCTTTAATTATTGTCCGCATGATTTTAGAAAGGACACTGCTTATTGAAGATGTTCCTGGCTTTAGGATTTGGAATTTTTCTAGATTGATGGTAGAATTTAGATTCATTCATTCATTCATTCATTCATTCATTCATTCATTCATTCATTCATTCATTCATTTATTTATTTATTTTGTCCAATACATAATACACATTGAAGAGAATAGATATGTGATAACATAAATAAAGAAAAGAATAGAAGAAAAGATATAAAAGTATAGGTGAACATATTTGAAAGGAAGAAAAGATAAATGAGATATAGGAGAGACAATAGGACAGGGGACGGAAGGCACACTGGTGCACTTATGCACGCCTCTTACTGACCTCTAAGGAACCTGGAGATGTCAATCGTGGATAGTCTAAGGGAAAAATGTTGGGGGTTAGGGGTTGACACTACTGAGTCAGGTAATGAGTTCCAAGCTTCACCAACTCGGCTGCTGAAGTCATATTTTTTACAGTCAAGTTTGGAGCGGTTAATATTAAGTTTTAATCTATTGTGTGCTCTTGTGTTGTTGCGATTGAAGCTGAAGTACTCCTTGACAGGTAGAACGTTGCAGCATATGATCTTGTGGGCAATACTTAGATTGTTGGATATAATTATTTATAGGCAATGAAAGGGCAAATATATACCTGATTTGTAGTAGAACCTGCTGATTCGAGTGGTTTATCAACATTTCAAATATATGATTTAAATCGAAAAAGACATCCGAGAAAATTGAGAGGTATTTTGCTTTGTTTATACTACATTTTTTTTTACTTTTACTTTTGATTTTTCACTGTGGTTATTCATGTGTGCAAAATACATTTTTATGTTTCCTTAATAACAGGCAAAAACATTTAATTTGACTTGGTGAATTTATTTTGATTTATCCTTTGGCCCTCATCCAAAGGAAAGACCTCCCTGAGAAGGAAACTCATCAGAGCATTAATACAAAAATGACAGCATTATAGGCTTCTGTACATTGTTACGGATTCACTCATAGTCCTATGCAAGTTGCTTTCATCTTTTCAAATATTGCTACTAAAATAAGATTTTAAGACATGGCTGAATGGAAATTCAAATTCGAGTCTGCGGAGAGGGGCGGTATACAAATATAAATAAATAAATAAATAAATAAATAAATAAATAAATAAATAAATAAATAAATAAATAAATAAATAAATAAATAAATAAATAAATAAATAAATAAATAAATAAATAAATAAATAAATAAATAAATAAACAAACAAACAAACAAACAAACAAATAAATAAATAATTTAAATGGTGCAGAGACCACAGCATTCCCCTTGAGCTCCATAACTACCATACTTCAAATAGAAGTCTCATTCATTCATTCATTCATTCATTCATTCATTCATTCATTTGTCCAATACACAATACATATGGAAGAGAATAGACATGAAGTAATATATATATAAAGATAATATGTAAAAATAGGGGAGAAGATATATGAAAGGAAGAAAATATATATGATATATGAGATAAAGGAAACACAATTGGACAGGGGACGAAAGGCACACTAGTACACTTATGTACGCCCCTTACTGGCCTCTTAGGAACCTGGAGAGGTCAATCGTATATAGTCTAAGGGAGAAATGTTGGAGGTTAGGGGTTGACACTATTGAGTCCGGTAAATAGTTCCACGCTTCGACAACTCGATTGTTAAAGTCATATTTTTTACAGTCAAGTTTGGAGCGGTTAATATTAAGTTTGAATCTGTTGCGTGCTTTTGTGTTGTTGCGGTTGAAGCTGAAGTAGTCATTGACCGGTAGGACGTTGCAGCATATGATCTTGTGGGCAATACTTATCATGTTTTAGGCGCCGTAGCTCTAAGCTTTCTAGACCCAGGATTGTTAGTCTATTTTCATAGGGTATTCTGTTTCGAGTGGAGGAGTGAAGGGCTCTTCTGGTGAAATATCTTTGGACGTTTTCAAGAGTGTTGATGTCCGAGATGTGGTATGAGTTCCAGATAGATGAGCTGTATTCAAGAATGGGTCTGGCAAAAGTTTTGTAGGCTCTTGTGAGTAGTGTGAGATTGCTGGAGCAGAAGCTACATAGGTTCAGGTTAACAACTCTAGAAGCCTTTTTGGCGATATTGTTGCAGTGGGCTTTCTCTCTCCTTGGTTCCAGAGCATTATTCATGGGAAAATATTCACTCCTATCAATGAAAACCTCAAAAGATGTAACTTGCTTTTGCTTTTCTTCAGAGGAGGATGAAATTTGCAGAACCAATTTCCTATCCCAATTGCAACGTTTTACAGAAACCTCCAGTTTCTCCACCTGCACAATTTTTGGAGCAGCTTTACCAGTAGTGAGTTTCAATTATCACTGTTGCCGGTTAGATATTGAGAGCACAGGACACTTCTGCGCATTTGCAGATATGTCCAGATGGATGTGCAGAACCTCCTGGCCCCACCACTACCCATTTGCTCGATCCAGAGCAAAGTGGTAGCAACCCACCACTGACCTTTATAATATGTTAAAGTTGGGACAATAAATAGGGATTAGAATTTAGTGTGCAGTTTTAAATCAAAGTAGGACCGTTTAAATTTGTTCCTCCTTAGGAGAAAGAAAATGTATCTCAAATAATCCCAAACCCTAGTTCCAGGTTCTTTTCTTTGTCGTAAATCTGTAGGAAGGTGCCCCCTTCCAATAATGAAATATTTTGGGAAATATTGAAAAGACAGAATATTATATTTCCACAAAAGGAGAAATGGAGACACCTAACCTTAAAAACAGAAAGCAGACTCAATCTTTCTTAATGTTGGCCTTCTCCAGGTCCCAGTCGACTAAACAATGCCGTCTGGCGGGACCCAGGGGAAGAGCCTTCTCTGTGGTGGCCCCAGCCCTCTGGAATCAGCTCCCCTACCCCAGAGATTCGAATTGCCCTCACCCTTCCCATCTTCCGCAAGATGTTAAAGACCCATTTATGTCACCAGGTGTGGGGGGACTGATCCCCCCCCCTCTGCTGATTATAGCACTTCAGAATGGTATGATTGTGCACTATTGATTGTTTTTTAATATTAAGGGGTTTTAATTCTAGCTTTTACTAATATTAGATTTGTACCACTGTTTATTGTATTTTATTATTGTTGTGAGCCGCCCCGAGTCCTCAGAGAGGGGCAGCATACAAATCTAATATATTGTTATTATTAATTATTATTATTATTAATAATAGCCCAACCATTGGCAGCAGATTCTTTGCGCCCATTGAGAAAGACTGGGCCAGCCTGGCAACAAATGTGCATATAGTGCATAGATAGATAGGTATGTAGGTATGTAGGTATGTAGGTATAGGTATAGGTATAGGTATAGGTATAGGTATAAGTGTAGGTGTAGGTGTAGGTATATTTATTTTATTTATTTATTTATTAGATTTGTATGCCGCCCCTTTCCGTAGACTCGGGGCGGCTCACAACACAATAAAACAATTCATGACAAATCTAATAATTTACAGTTTAAAATTTAAATAGTTAAGAAAACCCCATTTTTAAACAGACATACCTACAAGCATACCATACATAAATTATATAGGCCCGGGGGAGACATCTCAATTCCCCCATGCCTGACAACAAAGGTGAGTTTTGAGGAGCTTACGAAAGGCAAGGAGGGTAGGGGCAATTCTAATCTCAGGGGGGGAGCTGGTTCCAGAGGGTCGGGGCCGCCACAGAGAAGGCTCTTCCCCTGGGGCCCGCCAACCGACATTGTTTAGTTGACGGGACCCGGAGAAGGCCAACTCTGTGGGACCTAATCGGTCGCTGGGATTCGTGCGGCAGAAGGCGGTCCCGGAGATATTCTGGTCCGATGCCATGAAGGGCTTTATTGGTCATAACCAACACTTTGAATTGTGACCGGTATAGGTATTGGTATTGATATAGATATTGATATTGATATAGATCTCCCCTTTTCTAAGAGGTCTGTAAGGGGCGTGAATAAGTGCACCTTTGTGCCTACCGTTCCTGTCCTAATGTCTTTTTATCTTTTCTATTTTTCCTTCTACTTATATTATGTTAAATATACTACAATACAATACTATATTTGTATGATTGATAAATAGATAGATAGACAGACAGACAGACAGACAGACAGACAGGATAGATAGATAGATAGATAGATAGATAGATAGATAGATAGATAGATAGATAGATAGATAGATAGATAGATAGATTAGATAGATAGATGATAGATAGATAGATAGACAGACAGACAGATGATAGATAGATAGATAGATAGATAGATAGATAGATAGATAGATGATAGATAGATAGATAGATAGATAGATAGATAGATGATAGATAGATAGATAGATAGATAGATAGATAGATGATAGATAGATAGATAGATAGATGATAGATAGATGATAGATAGATAGATAGACAGACAGATAGATGATAGATAGATAGATGATAGATAGATAGATAGATAGATAGATAGATAGATAGATAGACAGACAGATAGATGATAGATAGATAGATAGATAGACAGACAGATAGATGATAGATAGATAGATGATAGATAGATAGATAGATAGATAGATAGATAGATAGATAGATAAATAGATAGATGATAGATAGATAGATAGATAGATAGATAGATAGATAGATAGATAGATAGATAGATAGATAGATAGATAGATAGATGGCTGTGAAAGTTGGACCGTAAGAAAGCTCTGAGCACCAAAGACTTGAGTCCTTTGAACTATGGTGCTGGAGAAGACTCCTGTGAGTCCCTTGGACTGCAAGGCGATAAAACCTTGCAAGGAGTTGGGCGGCTTAGAAATCCAACTAATAAAATAAAAATAAATAAATAAACTGGTCAATCCTAGAGGAGATCAACCCTGACTGCTCTTTAAAAGGCCAAATCCTGAAAAAGAAACTAAAATACTTTGGCCACCAAATGAGAAGGAAGGACTCACTTGAGAAGAGCCAAATGCTGGGAAAATTTGAGGGCAAGAGAAGAAGGGAACGACAGAGAATGAGGTGGCTTGATGGAATCACTGAAGCCATCGGACTCCAGAGGATGCTAAAGAACAGGAAAGCCTGGAGGAACGTTGTCCATGGGAGTCTTGATAGGTCATGGACATGAGTTCATAACTAACAACATCAATCTACAAAACAAAAGACCTTCAGCTTTAGGGTGATGGGATTAAGAAGAACATGACTTTTCAGTACATAATAGGATTAAGCCATTACTACATTGCACAATCTCCTAAGGGCATTTCAGTTATTGCACAACCCCTCTAGCAGCATCTATGAAACTTATAAAAACCCATGTACTCGTCAACTCCATTTTGTCAGCTGCCCAGAATCGCACGTGATTCTGTCCGTTATTAAACCATCTTTCCAATCAGCCTCCATGTTTCCAATGTCTTTCTCCCAGCTTGGAACTGAACCAGTTGGATCTTTATTCCAACAGGTCTATGAAATATATCGTGGAAAAAGATAATGCAGTATTTTAAAGTATTTAAACCCTTTTGATTGACTAGGTGACCTTGTAACACCTGTTCATCTAGCTAGCTCTCTGTGGATGATTATTAATATCTGAAACATTTGAGAATGTCTTTTAAATCTTCCAGAATATAGATTCTTGCCAAGTGGCTTGCTTTCTCAGTCTTTATTATTTCACATCGCAGGTTCTGGCATGTTCAAGAATCAAAGAGAGGGGCCCGTGATTTCTTGATCACTAATCATGCTGATATCAGCTTCCTTCCCAACCTCACATGATTTTGATTGTTGTTGTTTTTTAAGTTCCTCTCCCATGTTCACAAATCTGATGCCGTACTTTGTGCTCTTGGCTAGCATAAACTAAAGTCTTATTGTCTGATCTGTTAAAATATTTATTTATTTATTTATTTATTTATTTATTTACTTACTTACTTACTTACTTACTTACTTACTTACTTACTTACTTACTTACTTACTTACTTACTTACTTACTTACTTATTTACTTATTAGATTTGTATGCTGCCCCTAGAAACATAGAAACATAGAAGTCTGACGGCAGAAAAAGACCTCCTGGTCCATCTAGTCTGCCTTTATACTATTTTCTGTATTTTATCTTAGGATGGATATATGTTTATCCCAGGCATGTTTAAATTCAGTTACTGTGGATTTATCTACCACGTCTGCTGGAAGTTTGTTCCAAGCATCTACTACTCTTTCAGTAAAATAATATTTTCTCATGTTGCTTTTGATCTTTTCCCCAACTAACTTCAGATTGTGTCCCCTTGTTCTTGTGTTCACTTTCCTATTAAAAACACTTCCCTCCTGGACCTTATTTAACCCTTTAATATATTTAAATGTTTTGATCATGTCCCCCCTTTTCCTTCTGTCCTCCAGACTATACAGATTGAGTTCATTAAGTCTTTCCTGATACGTTTTATGCTTAAGACCTTCCACCATTCTTGTAGCCCGTCTTTGGACCCGTTCAATTTTGTCAATATCTTTTTGTAGGTGAGGTCTCCAGAACTGAACACAGTATTCCAAATGTGGTCTCACCAGCATTCTATGTAGACTCGGAGCGGCTCACAACAACAATAAAACAATTCATGACAAATCTAATAATTTAAAAAACATTTTGAAAAGCCCCATTATTAAAGCAGACATACACACAAACATACCATACATAAATTGTATAGGCCTGGGGGAGATGTCTCAATTCCCCCATGCCTGACGGCAGAGGTGGGTTTTAAGGAGTTTACGAAAGGCAAGGAGGGTGGGGGCACTTCTAATCTCCGGGGGGAGCTGGTTCCAGAGAGTCGGGGCCGCCACAGAGAAGACTCTTCCCCTGAGACCCGCCAAACGACATTGTTTAGTCGACAGGACCCGGAGAAGGCCAACTCTGTGGGACCTTCTGTATATTAAAACAGAAGAAGATATAATCTGGCCAATGACCCTGCTGAAGCATCTGTAAGCTGTAGAGTGAACTGAGAAATCATTCATTCACAAAATAATTTCACTAAATATTATGAGAGCACATGGCTGCGGCTATTTGTGCACCTTAGGGTACACTCAATGGCCTGATACCCAGAGATGATATGAGATGCACTTTTAGTGGATGGCAGATTGGAGAAGAAGAATCTAGATTTTGGTTTGCTAAAAGTTTTAAAGGGTAATGTTCTGATCAAAATCCAAAAGACTGGTGTCCTGCTTTATCTTAAAGACATTCAAAATAATCCTGACTAATGTGTTATTTGTTCCATTGGACAGATATTGTAAGGAGGAGATTTCCCTAATATTCAACCATGCCTCCTTCCTGTAAGGTAAGCCCATTGACCCTAATTTTATTGTCATTGGCAACAGAGGACAAATCAACCCTTCAGCATTTAAAAGTCTATTGCCATTCTGACAAAGGAATACAACCAGTAATGGGCTGCTGCCCCGTGGGGGTTGGGGGGAGGAAGACGTAGTGGGGGTAGTAAGTTTATGCACTATCTAGTGAATACTTAATAGTTTTTAATTGTCATTCCTTCTCTAATACCTTAGTATGATCCTTAATTACTTTTAACATAATAATTAAATAGTATGTTTTTACCCATAAATGCTTTAATCATTTTAATCATTATCTAGAACTGAACTTTTATAGCAATTAAAGAAAATTGAGCTACTTGCCTAATTTATTATCATAGTGAATCTTCAGTACAAAACCTTAAAACATTACTGTGCTCCTCAACAAATAATTCATTTGTCCTTTTTGTGGCTATTTAAATAATGTGACTTAATCAACTAAAAAAAAGAGTCCAAACACCTATTTGAAAACTTATCTTGGTCGGTAAGCCACTCCCACTCAGTCACATGACCTTTAAGCCACCTAAGTCACATGATTGTCAAGACACTCCCATCTGGTCACAAGGCCGGCAAGCCACTCCTACCCAGTCACATGACCAGCAAGACACACCCTCAAAATAAGCCACGCCCACAGTGTGGCAGTAAAAAAGTTTGGCAGCCCATCACTGAATACAACAGTGAGGAGAAGAACCATATTTATTGCAATGATAATTGGATCAGTGCTCTACAAGAGAGAGAGGGACCCCAAACAATAGAACAGTAAAGGTTTTTATTGACATTGAGGGCTATAAAGCAGGAAATTCCTAGGGATATGGTTTGCTAGAAAGTTTGGGGAAGCTAAGCAAATCTGGGGTTTGTTCTATTTGAAGAGGAAATTGGTCTTTTAGCAGGGCAGCAGAGCTGTGGAAGTCCATTGTTAATGGAGATGGAATGTTGATAATAATAGAGGATAAAAGTTGGGGTCTGTTTCTCTAGGTTTCAATCTTGTTGTAAGAACTACCTTTGGATTGTACCAGTGTTGTGGTTAGCTCTGGCCCAGCTCCTGCCCCAAGGACTGTGGATGTGGGGGAGATATCCACATGCTGCAGACCTGTTTTGCCCCCGGTGGAATCTGCTGATGAAGGCTCCTCTGACCAAGATGACAT